>NW_008631246.1:43708-67212 GCF_000691845.1 Merops nubicus | reverse complement strand
AGGAAGCGAGAGGATGACGATGCTCTGCAGCTCCCAGAGATCAGGTGGTTTATGATGGGTGTCCACAAGGATCTGTGATTTCAGAGGCAAAGGCTGTGCAGCATCTTACACTGGCATGAGCCAGCTCTGCCCCTGCTTCGAGCTGCTCTCCAAGGCTCTGTTATCACCAAAGCTGAGCTGGAAGTGCTGCCTCCTTGCAGCCACTAAGAGCTCACTTGTCTTTGCAGGTGGCTGAATAGGATGCCTCACAGTAGTCACTCCTCTTACAAAAAAACCCCAAACTCTAACCTAATCTGGCCTGCTGTATCCATCCTCTACAACTCCTTGGGGTCCATGGCTTGTATATGGTTTCTACAAGCACTTCTTGCCACTCCAAGGACTTTCACTCATTTCCTTCAGTCTTCATTGGGAAACCACTAACTTGTGAAAGTTTGCTGGCAGTATTTCAGCCCTCAGCTTTTCCTTAGGATTTTTTGCTCTTGGTCTTGGACCAGTCAGCCTGACCTTGATGAGAAAAAGCATACATTAGATGATCTGCAGTGTAGTAGTCATGCACTGCAGCATCCAGATTAGGGTAAACCTTCCCATAGCAAGCAGTAGTTTTTTGTAGCAGGTAAGCTTAGTGCTTAGACTATCTGATCTTTAATGCAGGTGACCTTCAGAGAACATGTACAGAGCTTGGCCATCTCTCCCAGGCACCTTGGGTACTGGTGTTCTTGACAGATTTCAGTGGTATTTAGACAAACCCAGTAAACTAATCTCTCCTATTTTGGGATGCCAACACAAGCCCCAAGACATCTATCATTTATCAGCCTGTTATCCTAACTAAGAAGTGGAACTGGATTTAAAGTCAGTTACCTGTTGTGGAGAAGGTGGTTGTGGAGGATAAAATAAAAAAGTATTTTTATTTGCTGGAAGGTTACAAATGCTTTTTCAGATTGCTCTGTTTCTCTGTCTTATCAGTGACTTACCTTTGCATATATTCCCTGCAGCCATCACTAAAATTATTTCTGGCCTTTGCAAATGAAGAAGAGAGTTGACCAAGATGGCATCAACATACACTTCCCACCACCACCACTTGTCTTAGGTACATACCAAACCTAATCAGAACCAACCAAAAAAAAGCCCCTACCCTGACACCAAAAGAACCAACAACATAGGAGCTATTTCCAGTGCTATGCACTAACACCCTTACTCAGATTATTGAAGGTGTTGGAAGGCTTCCTACTCTGTGTAGGTCTGGGCTTGTTTTGTGAAGCCAGAGTCAGAATTCATCCTTGGTCCATGTACAGTGAGAAGCAGTCAGGGCACCTTCTCTGGTCTAATCTGAGAGAGTATTGAAATGTATGGTAATTCTGCCTTGAAAGCCATGCCCCTCCCCTTTTCACATATTCCATTCATACCACCCTCTAAAATTAATCAGCTTGGTTCTGTAGGAAGTATTTTTGTGGAATCTAAATATTCTTTTTTTTTTTTAGTTTGTGCTTATTTTATGGAAAGCTACATGTTTTCAGGTCAGTGGTCAGTGGAATTCTTTTTACAGCTGCCTCCTCCTGTTTATCTGCCAGTAAAGTAAACGCTCTTCTGGTTGTTTAGAAATGAAAGCATTCTGCACTGTCGTGTCCAGGCACTGTGCCACACGGCAGAGTCTGGGCTGTCGTTAAGGCACTGCTTACAAAGCCATGCTCTGCACCACGGGAGTCAGAACCCTCCCCTTCCACAGGATCACTGTGGGGCAGAGCCCTGGGTGACGGTGGACAGAAATGACATCGCATCTTTGGAGTCAAAGGCAAGTTGTAGATGCCCCATCCCTGCAAACGTTGAACCCATCAGGCTGGATGGGGCTTTGAGCAACCTTTGAGCAACCTGATCTGGTGAAAGTTGTCCCTGCCTACAGCAAGAGGACCAGATGATCTTCAGAGGTCCCGTACAACCCAAACCTTTCTATGATAAGTGAAATTAATTCTGTTTGTTAGCTCAGATCTACCAAGATCCACACCTACATATCATATCCAGGTTAATTTAACTCACCCCTTTATTCAGTCTCATTTTGGCTGGCTTATCTGCTACTCTTTTGTACTCTGATCCATCAGCACATAGAGGAGAGTCCCTCAGGAACCATCTCCATCAACCCCTACTCCCTAGGCAAGGCACACTCTGTGGATCTCACCCCAATCTAAGCTGTTTCTGATACCTTTTGTGCTCAGTGATTTTGTGTCACAGCATTTGCACTTCACTCAGGTCTCTCCCTAAAACCCCACCCCTATGGCTGAAACACAATTCATCATCAAAAATCACCACTGAAGCACACTGCATGCCCTGAAACAATATCCTTATATTTTGGAAGGAAAACAAGCAGCTTGGCTGCAGCTAACAAATGTCTATGCTCCAGTCAGGTTTTGCCTCTTCCTTTCCATGAGAACAGCATCTCCAACAGGCTGGATTCCTTCTTTTATTTGGCCATATGCTCTCACTGTAACTATGTTCGTTTCATAACAGCCCTACACTAACTATACATTATTAACCCCCAGAGACAGAAACTTCATTTTAACATTTTCCTGTAAGCACTGCACAAATCTAGGGTATAATACTGTCTTTCTTTTTTTCCTTCTCTTTTTTTCCCTACGTACACTTTAAATACAAGGAGAAGGGAAGTCAGCTTTAAAAAAGACACAAAACCTCATCCAGCGCAGAGCATCCAAATCTGAATTATTTTCTGGTAAAAAAAGAGTGTGCAGGTGGTAAAACATCTGTTCTCTCTCTGGGCTTTAGGTATCCAGCATTGGCTTGTACTTAGCAACTCTCCCCTCTTCCATATGTGTTTCTTACAGAAGGTTTAACACTTACTTGTTGGAATCTCCACATTATTTTTAAATTCAAAACAGAAAAAAAAATGTTTTAATGATGCCATTATTTCCTAGAGTTTCTGTGATGAAGATTCCTAAATTGCAACAATAAACACTTTGCTTTGTAGAAGGTTTAGTTACGTGTCTAACAGAGAATCCAACACCGTTTTTAGGTGTACCTGGAACACACTGGAGCTGGTAGCACCACCACCATCAGCACACTGAACAGATCTACCACATGTGAGCAGGATGGCTCGAGAGAGGCATCGGAGATTAACGTGAGGGTGAAACACAGATATCCTGCAGGGTGGGACTCCAAGGAGAAAGGGGGTTTGCCTTTTTGTCTTCCCTTGGTGACTGCATGAAGATCTGATCCCAGCTGTAGACTGATAGCAGATCCACCACTGAAGGAAGAGGTTTCAGAGGAGGAACAGGCAGGCATTAGCCTCTGCATCTGCAGGGCACCAACCGATGCTTGCTGCTCATGAAGCTAAGACCACCCTGGGGCAGCAAGAGAAGAGATTTCCTTAACAAAAGCTATTTGATGTCAAGTCAGTTCTTGAAGGATTTTGTCTTTGTAGAGCTTTGGCACCTGGTGTGGCAGGCACCAGTGCTGGGCAGCACACACTGCACTGTGCAGCTGTGAAGGCAGCGTACGACCACATGGCCAATCAATTTTCTGAAGACAAATCCTTTGTGCCAGACAAATGGAGGGTAAGCATAACTCACATCTCAGCTGATGGACCAAACGTGGTGATGTCTTTAAGAACAAAAAGTTATAGTTCTGGCCCTTGTTCCTGCACTTTAGGGAAAAAAGTCTATATCAAGAGATCTCAGAAAATCCTATGATGTCTTAAAAGTCTCAAGCTGAGGCCTGTCAGGATATAATTAACAGATGTAGACAGCCACTATCTCGGCATGACTAAGCTAGTTTTACACCGGATAAGCCTGAATTATATTTATTTTCATTTCACAACATGTTCATAATTTTAATGAACTGGTGTGTGAGATATGAACAGGAAAACGAGGCACCGTGACCAATCCTCCTCCCTAAGCTGCTGGGTCTGGTATGTTAATGGAGGCAGCTAACAAAGCAACTGCACGGAGAGGATCTTCCCAGCAGATTGAGCAATGGAGCTGGCAAGGAGAGGAGAGCAGGAGAGGGGAGGGAGCAAGGAGCTACCGGGGCTGATTCCCTGGACCAGGTCTGCTATTATCCGTCTATGATCAAATCAAACAACTGCAATAACAATATCTCAACAACACTGTACTTCAGTCCAAAAGCTCTTTGCCACAGAAACCAAATCCTATCATTAGCCAGTGAAATGTGTCTCTTGGGCTGAAACACATGAAACATTTTTTACACAGGGCAACACTATACAAATGTGTAAAAGAGTAAGTGGAATCCAAGATGTTTTACAAGAGGATGTATGGGTAGACAACAGGCTGTCATGCACGTTAGACCTCGTCCAGCTGTAAGGCTACAGCTCCTGCCCTGGGAACACAAACTGCATTTTTCTACCACTGATGGCCAACAAGAAGCGTAGGGATGCTCCACAGTTGTACGCCTAACTTCACCCCTCTATGGGGTGATACTTACCCATGCCAGCAGCTGGCCAGATGTTGACTTGCACAGCAAAGGCTTTTCTGTTGCAGTGGCTGAAAACACATGCACCTTATTTGAAAAGGGATTACATGGTGTCCTGAGAGTGTCACATTTAAATACCTGAGCAGGAAGCTTTCTGACACTGCCTGAAACACAAGTCATTTCGTTGAGCCAAGTGCCATGGCAAAGCATTACTTTAGCCTCTGGAGGCTGAGGAGCAGATGATCTAGCGCAGGACCAGACCCAGTGCTGACCTTGGATGGAAGGACACAACAACCACGTTTGGTGTTGCTGTATGATGCAGGGAAGGGCTACACACGCAGAAGATGGGGAGTGAGGAGCACTGAGGAGGTAAGAACCTGCCTTCCTCACAACTCCATTATTGGCTGTAAGCCAACGTTCCCCACGCTCATTACAGCATCAATGTGTGTAGGAATTTCCCATTTGCTCTTGCAAAAGTTTTACTTCCTAGGCAAAGCATACAGCAACCTATTAATTAGCTATACCCATAGAAGAGTCACTGCTAGCTTAGGCCATAGGCCTGCTCAGTTCAGCATCTGCCCACAGCAGTGGGGAGCAGCAGTTGTTCAGAGACTTGTAGGAACAGAGTAATACACAGGACATCTCTCCCCCAGCACTCTCAGCCCCAGGACACTGTCAGCCCGGGGGACCACCTGGGCCAACATTTGGTGACCCTTTTCCACAACACTTGACCCATTTCCTCTTGGAGCCGTGTTAGCTTTTAGCATCCACCCTGTCCTTTGGCAAGGAGCTCTGAGGGTTGTATGAAGAGCTGCTTCCTTTTGTTTGTTTTAGTTTGTTCAGTTTGTTTGTCAGTTCTTCAGCTACGTTTGAAGCTCCGTTGCTCAATCCCTCTAGCGTTCCCCACTGCCTCATGCTACCTTCCAAACTCTTGTAGTTTATGCCACAGTCCTCTTACATACCTTCCGTGGCTGACAAACATCACAGCATGCCGAAATGTGACCCAGTATTTTTGCTCAGGATTTCGGGAGATCACGTAATGATCAAAGATCCTGCAGTAAAGGTAGTCCCTGGTTGCACAGGCTTGTGGGTCCTAAGTCAATTCTGTATTCAGGGCAGCTGTGCTCAGCTAAAATCACAGCTGTGTGAGTTTAATTTGGAAGTTATCCAAAGCCCCTAGTCCAGTTTTTGGGACAACTGGATAACTCAGAGCATCCCTCAGCAGAGAGAGCAGAAGGGAGGACTTCTTAAACTGAAACCATCTTTAGGACGGGGGCCACTGGTGGTAAGACCACCTGCAGCCTAGGCTCTTCTCTCCTGTGAATAAAAAAATCAACCTCTCGTTCTCAAAAAACTCAACCAAGGACTACCCCATTCCTCCAAAGCACAGCTAAGGGAGCTCCCTTTTCAGACCTCACCCTAACCATCAGAGCCCTCCCCCCTGTAGCATCTGCCTGTTTTGTTTCCAGTACAGCCATGCAGTACCATTTTTATGAACTTTAAAAAACACATGGGTTACCTCCCTGCTTCCCTGAAGTCCACATAAAGTTTAGGGTTGACTGCACTGAGGTGAGGACTTGACTCATGGACCCCCTTAGCAAAACCCTGGCAAGTAATTATGTGCTACAATGGAAAGCAGCTCGTTACAAAAGGGCTAAAGTAAAAATCTAGCCAACCAAATAAAGAAAAAGCACCACTGTCACTAGAATTTATTGAGACATTTTCAAGGCCCTCTAAGGGATTTTATTTTGTGACAGTTTTCTATTCAAATTGTAATCACACGGCTGGGTGTGGAGTAACTTCTATTTAGCAACGCAGCCCCGGTGAGAGGGAGGGCGAGTGTGTTACAATCACAACCAACAGGAGAACAAAGAGCCTCAGACCAGCCCGACCAAGATGTGAACATCAGTTTGAGCATTCTCCCCTGAGCTGGGAAACAGAAATCACTATTAAACAGCAAAAGCTGCCCAGAATGTGCCTGTCTCCACTTTAGCCCGTTTTATTTTTATTTCTCTCAAAATCACTTACGTGCTGAGGGAAAGGGAAAGGGTATGAAGAAGTCATTGTGCAACCTACGTATAGCCTTTGTGAAATCAGAGACAGCATCTTACATATTTTTGGCTTGTGTATCTTCTTGTGCTAGTTAAGTTTCATTTCTCATTTTATGGTCTTGAACTGGAGTGATGAAACCAAAGAGGGCCACACTCCCACATCCTATTGTTTTGAGAACTGCCAGTGGTTTTCCTGAATAAAGCTTTGGTCTTGGCTGCCTAATTTGGGGACTTTTAACTTCTGAGATGTCCCTCTGCAAGAGTCTTCTGTCAAGCGAGTCTGCAGGTTTCACAGCATGGACTTGTCCTCTTTAGGAGGAACTTCACACAGCGTCGCTTCTGAACCTCACTGACAGGTCCTGTGTGCCCTGGTGTCACGAAAGCAAGTGTGTCCGTGGACTTTGCAACAGGGAACAGCTTGAAGCAGTGGAAATGGTACCTGAATCTCCATCTCAGATGTGAGTGAACCATTCCACCTAAAAAGAAATCTTTCTAGTCCTGCTTGAGTCTTTCCTTTGACCGATTCTACGTCCACTGGTGGCCTGAATGCAAATCATATGCCCACACACAGCTCTGATTAGGTTTAATTAACCAAACGCATCTGCTAGAAGATGCAAAAAGCTGACCTGAGGGCAGAGGAACCATCCATTGAAATTGGTGATAGCAGCAGCAAAAGTGCTCACAGCAGTTCCAGAGGGAGAAAGAAGGCTGCAGAACTTAGGAAATTGATGGCTTGTTCCTCCACACAAAACCGAAAGCAAAAATCAAGGTTAAAAGTATTGCAAAACAACAGCTTATTCTGGGCTTACTGCAGCTTATTATTGAGCAGTTGCAGTAAGTTCTCATCCAGTTTGGCTGCTCAGCTCAGTTGAAGTCAAAGGGAAGACACAACATTCCTGGGATTTGTCATGAGGAGCTTTGTCACATCTTCCCAAAGCTTGCGTGAGGAGGAATGAGACAGGCTGCAAGAGGCCAAGTGTTAGGCAGAAATTATTTCACTTCCTCCAATGCCTTTGCAGCATAAAATATTCCTTGCCATAAATCACCTCTGATTAGTTTATTATGGATGTTTATGTTAAATGTCTCAACTGCTCTTTTGTTCTTGGGAATCCAATCTCATTTTATAGTTATTTATTAGTACAGCTTCTAGACAGCTGATTTCATTTCCCATCTCTTTGGTTTTGGCTCTGTTGTGGGAAGGATGGAGTCATAAAACTGAAGTACCCACAGACAGAAGAAGCAGGACAGAGGCTTTTCTCTCCATCAGCCACAGTGACACCACGCTGTGTGGTTAACGAGGGGAGGACGAGAGGCTGCTCAGAAACGGGCCCTCAGCTGTTCTTTTCCCACAGACCTGCCACAGCCTGTGGAAGAAATGTGGTTAGGAAGGCAAGCCTTGAACATGACCACTGAATAAAAGCTGACCCAAGACAGGCTGTCTTGCTGAAAAGGGGTGTACAGGAACAAGTGCCTCTCACTCACGAGTAGGAAAGATTCACAGTATTGTGCGTTTTAACTGCCTTTTTTTTTTTTTCTCTGATTTAAAATCACTATACTGCAATTCCCTGGTTAAATGAGGTGGGGTTGGTATGATCTGAGCAGACTGGTGCTCCACACTGGTGAGCTTTTTCCACTCTCATGTGAACATTTTCATGTACAACTGGCAGTAAATGTCTCACTCATCCCCAGACACCCCTATTATGTGACAGTTGCTCCCCACCTGGTGCATCTGCTGTAGAGGATAATTAACCCACGTTTGTAGAGAGATCATCACAGGAGAAGTACAGATGTGGCAGACATTTGCCTCAGTTCTGAACCCTGGTTATTTAATGTCAGGGTGTCGGGGATCTGAGCACTCAGCTTTGCAAACCCCTTCCAGAGCACCGGCCGCACTGCTGCACTCCCCGCGTCCACACCTCATATAACATTTGCACTTGGCTCCTACCACAGCTGCTGAAAAGAGGGTGGAGTGAACTTTACTTCAACATGTCTGGTAAAAGTTCCCTGCAGACAATGTCTAATGAGGTTTTGATTTTCCAAAGTAAACTTACAGCAGCTTGTATGAATGCAGGATCCCTTCTGCCCCGACCACTCCCCTAGCAGGAGTTTGGACGACCCGCGTGCCAGCCCCGTCCACCTTGCACGTGCCAGCAGCTCCTCAGGATGCTCTGCACGGGGCCTCTGAGGGCAGTGGAGAGGGCTGGGCCACGCCACGGCTAATGAGACTCTGCCTTGCTGAATGCCAAGTGCTAGAGCAGTTGTGCTTGGCACTCAGGAGGCTACCTCCTGGCAGCACTTCGGGTTGGACACGCTCACAAATGCCCTTTGGGCTCAGGACAGGTTGCAGGCTTTTCTGGATATGGCTCTGAGACAGAGGTGAGGAGGGATGGAGCAAATGGTATTTCGATCAGGGTGCACCCCAGGGCTGCCAGCAGCCCCTCCAGCAGGTTACCAGAAAGGATAAAGACTAACTTCTTCCCTCCATATGAAGGAAAATCAGCTGGGTGCTTGCTATGTGGAAATGGTATTGGTAGTACTTCCTTTCCTAATACAGTAAGAAGTCAAAAGTAGAAAAAAAAATCACCCAGATGATGTGGGAAACTCATAAGACAGGTCTCTGAATTACCCAGAATATCAAGAATCCCAAACAAATTAATCTGTGTCACAGCAAATGGGTATGTGCAGATATTGGTGGGTTTTTAATGCCTACTTAACTCATGTATTTCTTGGCTTCTCTGTCTCCTTGATTCTTTGTGGCATAAAAGCTCTTCCAGTGTCCTTGCAAATCAAAATCTAAACTCCAGCCTCCCTTTAGAGGTGACTTGACCTGACGTCTGCATGATGCACAAGGCAGAGGCAGCAGTGAAGGCAGCAGGGGAAGGTGGCTTTCCCCAGGTGCTGCAGGGGCAGGCCTGGGGGGCTGGAGGTCAGCTGCAGCCAGGTGAGACACAAGGGACCTCGTTCAGACTGACTACAGACTCATCGTCGTGCACTGTGCCTCCTGCCTGCCCTCTGTAAGGGCCTGACTACCTGTGTGCCAGGTTCTCTGAACCACCCCATCGCTCCCAAAAGCCACAACACGGGTGGCTAGCCAGCCACCCATGGCACCTACCCAGCCTCAAGCAGCAGCAGCTTCAGCGCTGGCCAGCGACGTTCCGTCAGTACTCATGGAGAAAGAGAAGAGTGTCAGTAGGAGCAAGTCATCTCATCCCCAGACAGGTGAGCTGAAGACACCCAGTTTCTCCCTGCTGCCAGAGAAGCCCAGGTGACTCTCTTAGACTGAATGGCTCCACCCATACATTTTAACCCAGCCCAGAGATTCTTCCATTCCCTTACACCCTCGTGTGCAGCAGCTCCCTGCCATTTGGGGTTCTACAGCAGGCTGATGGGTTGCACCCAGCGTTCCTGGGCTCGCTGCAGGAGGCAAAGCCAGCTTGGCCAGGCAGAGTCCAGCACGGGGTGGCTGAGCAGCTCCAGCACCCCAGGAGGAACTGTGCTCTCCTCCTTCCAAGCCCCACCCTTGCCTTCTCTCTGAACAGTGCCTATGGGCACAATCTTGCAGTTTTCCCCCCAAGTCTGGCAAAAGGGGGATGAGGTGACTTAATAGGGTAGGGCCTTTCCATTGCCAGTTTTTGTCATTTATGACACAGGCTTTCCCTTCACGCTTCAAAGCATTAGTAACAGCCAAGGGCTGAGGAAGTGTTAGCAAAACTGTGCCTTAGTTGTTTTTCTTGCTTGCTTGCTTGACAATGAGAATAGTGTTAAATTTAAGTGGTTCTGGGCAGTGATTTTTATCTCCCTCTGGAATCATCTGTCCATACTGGGCTTGTAAATAGTCTTGTAAATGTATTTTTCTGCCTTTTCATGTTTTACATGGCCCCAGCAATCTGGAGGTGAGTTTGGAGGATGGTGTGAAATGATCTCCAGCCTCTTCTGCTCAGAAATCTGTCTTTTGGTTAGTATGAAAACTGAATTTAAAATCAGCTTCCAATTACCTTGGAAAGGTCAAAGAGGACCAGAAAGAAAACCAGAAGGTAAGAGGCTAGATAAGAAAACTGAGGTAGATGCTTTGATAAAATCCAGGGCTCATGCTCAACCAACGTGAATCAGAACCATGCACCAGAAATGAGAGTCAGGATTTCCAGGTGATATTTAATTAAGTGGGAAAAAAAGGACAATGTGACTTTATTGAACTTACTCAGAGCAACATAGCTGCTTCGTGCTGTAATGATGACTACTAAATGACAAACACTGTAACGGTAGTGGCTGCATAAATCCAGATAACTAATTAGGTACCTTCATGCCTTTCAGAGACTACTAGAGTGGATGTCTACTTCTGGACTTAAATTTTCCTATCAGATATTCCTCCCAGTCTCTCTCAAATAAATGACAGCTCTGTGCAGGACAAGACCTTAATAAAGACAGCAGTTTTTGGCTTACCTATGAAAATGTTTTAGAGTATTTGTTTTCTAATTGTGAAGACTGCTCCAGGTAGGACCCACTGGTTTAAGTCTCAGAAGAGCATAAAGCTAAGATTCAGCAGAAAACCTTTATGGCCCCTGGTGTGCCCATAAGCATTGAAGGCAGAAAGACATTTGCAGGAGGATGGGACTCCAGCCTTCATTTGTGGTGCTGCCAGGAGAGCACAGAAAGCTTCATAAAAGCCCAGAGGAGTGATTTTCATTCAGAACTGCTATTTCTATTAAAGCTTTTTGGAAGATGCAGATGAAATTTATTCTCTGCTTACTAAATAACAAGAGACTGGGCATAGTGTGAGCAACTTGCTGGGCTTGACTCTGCTCTGAGCACTGGACTAGATGATCCTCAGAATCCACTTCCAACCTCAACTCTCCTGTGACTCTGATGTTGCAGGCATGATAGTAACATCCTCTTCAGTTAAATATTTCTGCACAAGACAAATAGAGCCATAAAAAAACAAAACAGAGCTATCTTCCCTTCCTAAGAAGGGACCTGAAAATAGCACAGCCATCCTTTTCTCCAGGGCATTAACAAAAATCTCACCTCAGATATTAAGGCTTCCATAGACATTTGACAAGACCCAAGAATTCTGGAAAAAAAAAGCTATTTGTGGTTATTGTTATCCCCTTTCACCAGTGGGATTATCAGGCAATTTGAGATCAGGCAATGCCAGGCATCTGCCACAATACTTCTTCCCAAATAGAATGAATTAAACAGGATGAAGTCACTCTACTCAGCCCTCAGATAATATTTAGGCCAAAATTACCAGTTAATATTTAGGCAAAAAAAAGTGCTCTCGTTTTGTCTCTTGCCATCTCTCTCATTCTGTCTCTCTCTCTTTTGTAAGCTGGACTCCCAGAGCTTTTCCCAGCCATGTGCTTGGTTCTTCACTACTTTAGAGTTTCTCCTCCCCCCTGCCCACCCCGTGCTTTTTCCCTCTCTGTACACACATGACACAATGCAATACCCATCAGAGGCTTCTAATCCCACGTGCTTTAATCACCTCTTGTTTAAAGGTGGCGGCTGCTTTAATTTGAAAAAAGAAATAGCAATTTCTCACAAGGCTTCCCAGATACACATCATCAACAGGACTCTTTGGAGTTCCTACTTATCGTGCCAATGCCATGGAGGAAAATGCTGAATGAGATTGGTCCCAAGACTCAACCTAGTGGACCTCCAGAGGTGACCTTCCTTTAGCTTGGTATTTTCCTTTTTAGTAGTGTCAGCTTTAAAAATGGACAAAATGTCATTTTCCTAACACTAGCAGACTATTAATGATAGACTGTGAACTAAATTGATTTTGGTGTGTAATTAAAATAGCAGAAAAATAATGTATTGGTCAGGGAAGGATGAAAATTCAGACACTGACCACTATTATATGGAAAAGAGATGAAGAGGATGATGAAAGATGAGCAAAAGCCAATTTAGAAAAAAAACCCTGATGAAACCTCAAGGCTTTGTGAAGGGAATGAAATTAGAACAGTAAAATACTTAGTAGATAAGTAACACCTGATGAAAGGATTGATGCATTACTGGAGACAAGAGGGAATAGAAGAGAGATTTCCATCTTCTGGTAACCCTCTCCTAGCTGTCCCTCTTTCAGTAGGGTAACCAACTCCTGGCACATTTTTCTAAGTTAACATTGCTTAGAAGATGGTCACACATATTACCTTCAGTCTCTCAGCAGCCTGGACAAGCTTTCATTGACTTGCTTTCTGCCCATTCTTATTTCACTGTTTCCACATAGTTATTTTTGCCACAAAGCAGATGGCAAGCCAGAAAAATAAAAAAAAGCAGATTCACCTTAAACATTTAGCAGCATCTGAATTCTCACGTGTAAAGGCTTTTTCTTTCTTCAAGCACCTCCAGCCTGCTAGATTAAACTGCAGAAACTGTCAAAGCCAGCTAGACTATACTAAACATTTCCAGGGAATCTTGTTTATGCAAACTATCATTTATATGTTACAGGTACAAAGCAAGGAAGGACAATATATCTAATACATGTTTATATACACACACACACACGTCTACTTTTGGGAATAATAGTGAGAAGGTAGTCAAAAGAGTGCTATAGATTGCCAAAATATTATCTCAAAATCACATTATCTCAAAATCAAAATAATATTTTCATCCCAAAGGCAATACTTTACACAGCACTTCCTGAAGAAAAGAGGTGGGGTGTTGTTTTTCGGGTTCAGAACAATTTTTTGTCTCTCTTGAAAATAATATTGTGAATGTTTTTGAACTAAAAGATTTGCTTGATAAACTCAGACCTCAAATGACAAATTGGTATGCATACAAACATACATTCTGTTTAAGTACTTATATTAAAAGTATAACACTCTAGACAAGTCTAAACATTTAATGAGAGATAGCATGGTTTTCCTCCAGTGAAACAACTACATGTGTTATCTTCCCCAAAAGCACAGCTTAAACTGATGAAAAAATTTACCTGGGAAATCATTTGCAGAGTAATATCAAAGAGAAGTATTAATTAAGGATAGCCTTTGAAATTTGATCTGCGTTTCCCAACTTTGGTTAACTTCCTGTCTTGAAAAACCATTTCTGTGCATGGTTCTCTGCTTTGTCTTCCATCACCACTGAAATATTTTGGGCAGGGGAGAAGCAATTGACTGACATCTCATGTCAGGCTATTTCATGTGACAGTTTTACAGGCATGCTTGGAAAACAGTCTTCCAAAAGGTGAGTTAGAAAACTTAGTAGCTCTACTAATGAGAAGGATGACTTCTGTCCAGAACTGCTCCATGTTTTCACTAGTGGTCTGGATGTTAGCCATGGAGAACAAACTGACCACACTGACCCATAACACCCAACTGAGGAAGAATAACCAATCAAATTCACCTTGGCAAACTAGAGAAATCAGCTACAAAAATGGGATGCAAGTCAATATGGTTAAATGCCAGTTACTAAACCCACATGGGAATAGTCAGCTGCACAGACACAGAATGGAATAAGAAATGACTACCCAGTAACTGTGGTCTGAAGAATCCAAGGATTATGGTGGACCACAGCATGACCATAAATGAGGAGATGTCATGGCATTGTGAAACAGGTGAATGTTATATTTGACACATGAATAGGAGCACTGTCTACTGACTCACAAGGGAACCTTTCTGCTCTGTAAGCTTTGGAGCAGACATTCTTTGTAACCTTGCAGCAGACATTCGATCAGTGTGGAGGGAGAGCAAAGATCCCAGCTTTCCTCAGAGACTTAACCAAGGAGCACTGAGTATCATAGTAATTTAGTAGGTTTTTAAAAATTATATTATGAGGTGTTACTACTGCGTTCCCTTCTTAAACATCACAGGCTAGTTTGAAACAGACTTTACTTGGCTTGGTCAATAAAGGTCATTTTTCTATTTCAGTGAATTGGGAGGAACAAGACGGGGGATAAAGTGGATGTCCTCACTTCTTGTAGACAAAAATGCATCGTAAGGAAGTTTCACTGATTTTCTGCAGCATTTGCAACAGTACCCCTGCTCTCACAAATAACTTGTGTCCATTTTGGTGGGTTTTTCTGCCTTAGTGGCAGAAAAGCAGTAGTTTATTACATAAATCTCCAGCAAGGAGCATTTTGCCAACACTTCTCACATGGCTGTGTTGACCGACACACTGTAAGTGGGCACTGAGGGGAGAGGAGGTGTCCCTGTGGATACACACAGTCTCAGCTGACTAAAAACTGGCTCCTTACCTTTGTACCAAACAAAATATTTTGTCCATTCATATTTTTACTGTGTGGTTTATAACGTCGTCCCAAAGCCCTTTGTGGATTCAAAGCACTGTGATCGTGTTTTTTTTAGAAAGGAATGCTTAAATATAATATTCCTAGATCTTCATGTAGGTTCTCAAATAAGGTCCCAATCCTGCAAAGACTGACTCGGATGTGTGTAGCTAAATACAGGATTGAATTCTGGCAGGATCAGGGCCACAGTAGGCTGCTATTTCAAAAATACCAAGCAGCCTCCAAGGACCACTGTGACCCACAGGGCACAGAAGCAGGACTACACTGCATAGTCTTGCTGACCAGGGATCACTCACATTGCTAACTTTTTCTTTGATGAAGATGAAGCCTTAAATTTAAATGCATGTATCAGCTTTGGGCAGGAAAAGGTCATGCATTAACACACTTTACTAACTAATGCCTTTACTCATAGATTGTCTAAGGAAATAAAACCAAAAGTGATGTACTTTCAGAATGCATTTTATTTTTTTTAGAAATCATCTTAAGAAAAATGATGAAGCATCAAAAATGACAATTTTAAAGGCTACAGGTTTTTACAGTAGGTTAAAATAAAGTCAGTATTGACTTTATAAGCACTTTGCTCCCAAAAGCAAGAATACCTTGTAATGTATAATGATGTAGAGAACGTTACAGTAAAAGGTGAAAGGACATTTTTTTGGATGCTTCAGATCACAAGACATCATTCTAAACTCACAGTTCATGAAGCTATATCTCAGTCACAGCTGATTTAGCTGATTTAGCTAGACCACATCTAAGCTGAGCTTCCTAAGAATGTGGCAGTATACAGTGGCAAGTACAGTAGTAGCCTTAATCTTATTTACATCAGACTTACTCTCTGGGGACAACTGGAAACCAGTTGATCCTGGACACCATCAGCAGACAGAGTGTGTTAGGATGGAAAAATGCTGTGATGATGCTTGCCTTCCCACAGACACATGACAAAAGATCTACAGAGAGGCTAAAGTGATTTCAAGGCCATCACAAATCAAGCCTAGCAGGCCAAGGGTCTACAACCACGTAGTGAAGAATGAGGACGAGTGCAGTGCAAGAGGAGTACAGCAATATGTCATTGAATACCACCTTAAAGATTCCAGCTCAGTGTCTATAACAAAGCCTTTTAGTTTTACAGCTTATCTCTGTCAGGAGCACAGGCCTCTCAGCTGCTCAGCCAACACGTAGCTAGATGTCACCAAAGAGGTCCTCTGGTTCACAAGTGTTTTCCAGTGTTTCAAGAGACATCACATCCACGGAATGTTTGCTCGATGACTTCTGCGAGGCCAGGTCAGGTCTGGAAACATAAAGCAAAGAGATTTGAAACAAACTTAGATACAGATATAAACAATTCCAACATATACACTGCCAAGGTAACCATTTAATAGTGTATTTTGAGCTTTTTGTTAAGGTTACATGTAAGAAGAAAGTGCTTTTTGTTAGAGCTAATTACTTGCTGAGATGGCAATGGCAAAACAACAGATGAAATTCAGCTTATAAATGTCATGGCTTCAGCTATTTCTTTACAATTTTTAGAATTCTGAGAATGACCATTTCACCCAAGTTTTCCACAAAGACAGCTAAGGAGACCAGGACAAATGCAGAAAGCATACGAAAGATCTGCTCTTCCACTGCTGCACAGGATGATGCTGTTAGCCACTCTCCATTTTCACCCTATCACTAAGCATATTTCTGTTGTCCACTAGTTTGTCATGGAGGCACTCACAGAGTCAGACTGAATTTCTCAGAGGTACATTCCCTGAAGGTGCAAGCCTCTCTCCAAACAGAGCAGAAGAACACTAAGGTAAATGAAGAAAATCCTTCCATAACACAAGAATCAGGTATCTGGGGACTTTCAAACCCCTGGCCTTGCCCTGTATGTATGTTATGTTTGCATTTGCTGTAAATGTGTGCAAGTAGAAGCACTTGCCATTCACTGGTATCTGTATGCTGAAGCACAGGTTTGCCTTCAGATAGCTGGACACCACAGAGTCCTGCCTGAAAATTCCATGGCATGATTCAGGTCTGAATGAGATGCTACTCTGACCCACCAGTCCCACTCAGCACTCCTCTGGCTGTCCTCATCAGCGCAGAGCCTTTATATTTCTCTTGGCTATATGAGCTCCTGGCACCTGCCGAAAGCCCCACGTTCACTGATCCCTTCTCTCTCTCTGAGTAGCCACTTGGGTAAAGACAGCTCTGCGCTCACACCTGATAAGGCAAGGTATCTTGTGTTTCCAAAAACGGTGGCATTTGCAACACCTTCTGATCCCTATAGGAATTAATGTCCCTAGGTGGAATCCACAAAAAATCCCTGAGCCCTCCACAGACAACTTTACTTTTTGCAAACTTTAAGAGGGGAATTATCCATCACAGATATTAGTGGCTTTGGTGGCAAGATATTCCAGGTTGATTTGACTAGATGCTTTGAAAATAAGACCTAATCTCTTAATTTTAGATCAGTATGCTTTAGGGAATTGATGTAGGAAGATGGGAACAGACCTGATGTGCTTGTATTGAAGGATTTTGGACTGAATGGTGTTTCATTAGGGTTGATGGCTTCATGCCCAGGTATATTCCACTGGTGTAATCCTGACAGAAGGTGAAAAATCCATATATCACCAAGGCCAACACATCAACCACCAGGATGGGAAGAACTAGACAGAAGTGATGGAAAGTACTCTCAAATGCTGCCATACGACAGCTTAGTGCAATGAGGCATGCAAAAGTCATCTTAATTTTCAGAGTAATTCAAGCATTTGCCTTCAACTGCTCCACATTGCAGAGCCAATAGAGTAGTGAAATTCAGAAATCCTTTTTTTTTTTTTTTTCCCCCTTAAAAACTTGTTTTCAAACAGATTCAGAACCGAGTTGTCCAGAACTCCTACCTGGAAATCTTCAGGGAGCAGAAGTTTCCATAAAACACTGCAATCTTCAAACTGCAACGAACTTCCAAAGACCCGACCCACTGCACGGTTCACAGCCTCTCACACTTCAAGTCTGGCAAGCCCCTGAAGGGTCAGAGCTCTCACTGTGATGTTTCCTGCTCTACACCTGGGGAATGATTTTCGTTTTGTGGCGGAGTCCCTTGCACTCCTGGGGAATCAGCAAAATCCCAGCAAATGCTGAGTCTTGGATGCTGTCACTTCCTAAGAGTTCAGAAGGGTTTCCTCACCACCCTATCCATTACTCCAACTGTGAAAAACACTTTAAATTCAATGTACTGGTATATCCAGATTATGGTAATTATTTTCTCTGTGGGTCTAACTAGGCTTTCTCTGCAAACTTTCCCCAAATCCACTCCATCAGGTCTGAATAAACTGTGTCCAAGCAATATTTTTACCTTTTGGTACCCAGTGACATCTAGACAGATGTGTGTCTCATCAAAAGTCGTTTGGACTAATGGTGAAACAGACCTGCCAGAATTGCACCCTGGGCCAAGGACCTCTGGTCAGCAGGATCAGATGTTCTACGCCATGCTATCTATGCTGTTCTGATTGCTAGAAATCAAGCTATTTGTACCCTAATTTTTATTTATTTTAAAAACACAGGTAGCATACCCCAACACTGTGTGATGCTCAGGTTTACTTATTCAGGCTGTCATGCTCTTTTACCTTTCTAGATCTATCCAAAGTATTAAGTCTCCAGTGAGAACATATGTAAATCACACAGTGTGGAGCCACACGCTGATGATTTTAATTAATTCTGAAAGGTCTAATCAGCAAATAAATTAGGCTCTGAAGACCTCTGTACCACCACACACTATTTAAGGCACCATTATTTTTTTTTTAGAGCATATGCTTACATGCCATGTAGGCATATATGACCAAAAGACTTCTGAGACCCCACATTTGTTGACTTTGAGGTTTCACCTATTCCAGAATTTCTGATTTTGAAAAATAAGCCTGACAGTGCTTAAGAAACGTCAATCACAATTTTATCCTCATTGGCTAAAATAACTGTTTTCAACACTATGCTTGAGATCACATCAGTAAGCCAAATCACTGTTGAGTTTTAACATGACACAGCTAGAACTATTAAGCTTCTGTGTTCTTGCAACAACATGGTCCTCATTTAATCTCCAAAAACTGTAATACCACGCCTGTGGAAAAGCAAAACAACCCAGCTATACTTGCAAAGTGGACACATTAGGATCTTTACTTGAAGATCATAAGCAACTTAATTTTGGTTTTAAGACTTCAAGATTCCTATTTGCATGGCAGTTATTCACTGAATGCCAACAGCTTGCCTTGTGCTGTGAAATTATCTTGAATCTTGGATTCTTACTGAAGCTGTATTACCATATCCTGATGTATAACTGAGTTAATTTCTTTAAATTGCAGTGAGTTGTATAGTCCTTTCTTGCCAAAAAGCCTGTAAGTAAGGCATTCTTCTTGAAAGTTTATTCTTCTGTTGGATCACTTTTTGAAGTCTTGCCTTTTGGTAAACTTAAACTCCATTAACACATCTGGAGAACTGCTGACTATAAGATATCATTTCATATTTCCTGACATTTAGTTCAAACCCTTCATAAATTGAGACAGAAGACCAGATCCACAGCTGGTGTGAATCACTGGAGCACTAATAATGTCAGTGGAGCTCTGCTGACTTACACCAGCTGAGATCCTGGCCCAGCACTTGGAAGAAAGTGGTTACATTACTTGATATTTCTTTCCACAGCTGAGTAAGAGCTGTAAGAATCTGAAGACACACAACACTTCACAGAACAGCACAGAAACTCAAAGCTATGTATGCAGGGTGATGGCTTTGCAGAGTTTGGGAGAAAACACAACATCTTCTTTCACAGTGGGACAAATGGACCAGTTTCTTGGGATGAATTGTTCCTGAGCTCAGACAGATTCCAGAGGAGATTTGCACAACACCATCCCTGCTGCAACAGCCAGCCAGCTCCATGAGACAGTGCTTGTGAGGCAGTATGAAATAGAAAATAATCATCTCCTATGTGACTGCTACAAAGGATATGGTTAAAATGAGCTTCCTAGTGGCAAAAAGATCAAACAAGTTGTAACTGTGCTGAAGGAAAATCAGGTCAGAGGCTGCAACATCAGCACAGCTGCTCATCTTGAGGTATTTCTTGCTGGAAAGATTAAAGGTTCTTGCACTTAGCTCTGCTTGTGTAGCCAGCCCAGCACATTGTGGTTACCATTTTAATCTAGTTTTTGTTCTTGAGCAACTCTCATGGAATTTGAAAATAGAAATACCCTTGTAAATTAGCACAGCTATAAAAATTTCCCAAGAAACTTAAGTAATCTAGGAGGCATACATGTGTCCTTGGACCATTATATTATTTTCCCCTTTCTTTTAGTAATTAAAATAATCGGTTCCAATCAAAAGCTGGCATTTTACTAAGAAAGGAGATTTCAGCCCTCCCAGAAGATGTGCAGCAGTGTTCAGGAAAAGGCTGAATTTCTTAGTCTCTCTTTCTTTAGCTTTAACGTGTCAATTTTGTCATTAATCTGAAAAAAAAAAAGAATAAAAAGAAGAAGGCGTAATACCATGGATATTAACAGAGGATATAATGTGATATATACTATCCTCAGTATCATAAAAATAGGTGGCAGCAGCAGCTCATAAACAGAGAATTGGTAACCATTACAGCATTAATGCATGAACAAAGGTGAGGCACCTCAAACCCCAACAAACGTTCACACTGTGACTGACAGGGCAAAAGCTCAGAGCAACATTTGTGTTCCAGAGATGGTACTTGTAGTTCATCCCGAGAGAAGAACCTGGGATTCTTTGATTTATCAGCAATCTGCTGTCTTGGCTGTATAAACATTGTCATCACAGAGAGTCCTCAGAAGAAAGGTCCTCATCAGCCATCGTTATTAAGGAAGGATTATGAAAGGAGCTTTGAGTAAAGCTCACAGCTATACATAAAACCTTAACTTGAATCACCGATGCCCTGTGGTGTGAGCTCTTGGGAGACTTCATATTGACTGCCCATGGCTACTGCCCAAAAGGAGTAAAGTTCAACCATGAAAAGAAAAAGAAATGGTGTAATGGAGTAGGAGGAAAAGCCTCTTACATGAATAGATGCATCAAGAACACATGTGCAGCCAGAACGCTGTAAAGTGGAATATTAAAAATGTAAGGAGACTAAATTGAAATTACATGTGATTAAAAATATGATGAATGTCCCCTTTACAGAAATGCTGCAATGACTATAATATAAGGTAATTTATAAAGGTATTTTTCTTTTTAATTCAATGTAGAATGGAAAACGAAACTCAATAATCTCATTTAGGTTTTGGCAGTATTATGAATATTCAGCTTCCAGATATAGTCTATTCTGGCATTTATTCCTAGAAATTACATGAAAACAAACTCATATATTTCTAATTGATCTTGCAAAATGTAAACCCCAGGAAGTCATGAAGAACTTGCTGTAAATTACAATTGATGGACTTTTCCCTAAGTTATGTCTGTGAATAAACGGATTTTTTTTTTCTGCTAGTTTCCATCATCTGAAGAGAGCAGTGGTGTCAGAGACCATCAGAGCCCAAGCTGTACCTGGCCCAACATCAACTCACAGAGGCTAGACAAAAATACTCAAGAAATAGCTGAGAAGAATGGTTTCTAGCTTAAAGGGATACTGTCTCCATCACTCTTAGAGAAACTTCCATGCGTGGCACTTTCCTGTGCTCAGTGTAGTAAGCAAACAGTCTAGTCTTAGTTAAGGTCTGCAGATAATAATAATCATCATCATCATCATCATCATCATCATCTTGTTCAATTACAAAGCTAATGAAGAACATTTTCAATGCAGCAACCACAAATTTAATGTTCAGCCAGGGAATCAGTGTTCCTTAATAAGCTTCCACCTCTGGCTGACAGCCAAGCTGCAACTGCACCTGCATTCATCACGACCTCTGTGCAGTAAGATAAGTCTGGAATTCTTTTAATAAACTAAACTTAAAGCAAAACTTCAAAAAAACAGGACAATTGCTTAACACTGACTTGAGGTCTTGCAAGCACTACTCTTTGTTCTCTAGATCTGGAAAGTATCAAATGGTGATAACTTTTATTTATACTTACATCACATTTGGTGGTTTGTTTGTTTGGTTGTTTTTTTTTAATTTACGTATTCCTGGAATCCTTCTGAGGGAGAAAAGTGAACTGGGAATCCTTCAAACATGACATAAATAGATATAGTGATTGCAGCAAGAATAAACTCGCAAAGAAATCTGCTACACTGAGGAGTGTAGCAGGTATTGATCTTCTATACTTACATATCTCCTACTGATACAACTTTTAATGCTGATATAACTCCCAATGACTGGTATAGATAAGCTCTTAAGAGTATTAATCATCCACTGCATTTACTTAGTCTTATGAAACAGATGGTCTAAAGATCCTCAGAAAACCATATGCAATGTCTAAGATGGCTGGACAGACAACACAGCACGTAAATGAATAAAGCTGGCAGCACTTTTTTAGGGACTTGTATCTGTTCAATTGCAAATTACCAATTACCATCAGTTGGCGTAGGTGCAGGTCCTTATTTAAAAAGAACACTCTGGTTTAGTAATATAAATAGAGTCTTGGATCTTCTCATCTGATCAAAAGCACTTGCAGACGCTCCCTTACAAATATCTACTTAAAAATGTAATAATAGATGTCGCTTATAAGGAAAAGCCTAAGCCATGTTTGTTTTAGACAAGTGGCACACATTTCTGTGGCTCATTTCCACTTCAACTCCTTCTTGCTTAAATAAACTACACCAGATTCACTTTGAGGAATACACTAGCACCACTGCCTTCACTGGGAAAAACACAAAAATCTCTTAATCATAACTATGAGTGCATGGTAAAGGAAAACTTAGTTTGTTTAGGAATTTTATCAAGGTCTTTCACAAATCCAGTACGCTGCAAATTAACGGGCAAATGCTAGAAGCCATTTCTTGTAGTTAAGTGCTATTTATCACATGCACATTTATACAACACCAACACCAGCACCAGCTAAATTGTGTTGTAACCCTTTTCCAGGCTATCAAGCCCTGGAGCTGCTTCCTCTCCCTAACCCTTTCTTACCCTCTCAGGGTGACCATAAACAGTAGCCAGACACCTATGGGGACAAATAAAACCCCCTGAACCAGTTCCTTGTGTGGGAAATGTGTCCCCTTGTGCTCCTCCAGACAGAAGGGGTGGAGGCAGCTGTTGCAGCCATCACACAGAGGTGGAAGGATGGGTTTTCCATCTGAAAACCTGAAGGCTGCAGATGGCAGCTACAACTGCAAAAACACGTTGAAACAAATCACAAAAATAAGTGCATTTAACTGGGGGAACATCCAGCAACCTTAAAACTTGGGTCGTGCTTCAGGTGTTCCATGTCTTTTCCACTCTTTTCCAGTACTGAGGCTCTGAGTGGCTCTTTAAATCCTAATTCCTTCAACAGGAGCTAAGCATTTGCCTAAAGTTAAGCATGTGCTTACAAAAACTCCTGAACTACAGCCTCAGCTTACAACTCTCTGGGGTCCAACCTTTGCACTGACTCTTATGGAATGAAATAATGAATGAATAATTTCACAAATTAGTAAAATTAGAATTATTCTTAAAGAAAAATGGATTAGTGCAACATTCATATGATGAAAAGTTTCCTCTTGATACTGGACTAGGGTACTCTGATATCTTTACTAAATTCCTAGGTATAGCTAAAACCATCTTTTTCTCAGAAGGATGTGGGAGGATCTGTGGACATAATCCTAAAAATGATCTTTTAAAAAATCCTATGACTGAATGAAGTAAATTCTTTCTCCCTGCTGA
>NW_008631246.1:26592-43679 GCF_000691845.1 Merops nubicus | reverse complement strand
AGCAGAAACCTATTACTGCCCAGATTACCTATTAACCACAGACCTGCTCAGAAGCTTTTGGATCATTCATTTTAATCAGCTTATTGCAGAAAACCACTTTGGATCAAGACACTATATGGATATGACTTATGTATGTATTTTCTAATGACAAAACACACTTAGAAAAATAGAGCAGCAGCAAGTTCTTAATAAATCTGGGAGCAGCGAATCGAATAAACTGGGAACAGGTTTCAATATACAAGTTAAGGTAGAACAGATAAAGTATAACAAGCTTTTTTCCCCCCTCTAATAGTTCTCTATTGAATATAAAATTGTTTTAGTACTGAGAATTGTGCTTTCCTTCTGCTGTGTCTTAACTCCCATTCAACCTTTCATACATTTCTCCTGCCCCCTCCCCAGCCACAGAACTGAATTCATTCATGCTTTCTGAAATAAGATCAAACCTTTGATATTTAAGATCAAATTCCTGCCTACAGTGACACCTGTGAGAGCTAAAACATGTTCAAACAGCAGGACTAAATAAACAAAAAAAAAAAAACAAAAGGAGGGAAATACATCCAGCCCTTTGAAAAAACACAGAAAAAAGTAAAAATAGGTACAGCTGGCTGAGACAGAACAGAGCAGGACACTGCAACAGATAGTGTTTTCCAGCTAAAACTGAAGTTTTTCTCTACATTTTCATTGTACCCTACCCATCCTTGAGACGTCTCCTCACTCGGGGTAGAGAACCAACATCAGCTTTGTCCACCTAATGCCAACACTACTCCCTACTTCAGGGTGCATAAAGCAAATAAATGTGGGCCAAAGAGTCTGGCTCTGACTCCTGAACATCTTAACTCACTGGTAATGACTCTTTTTATGTTTTTTTTTTTTCTTTTTATGTGGCTAAGATGCTTTAACAATCTTCTTCTTAAAGAGCCCATCTATCAAAATGTCTATTTGGTTCAGTAAAGAAGACACTTTCAAAATAGATCTTCTATCATTATATGAAGCAGGAATCATCTGCAGCTCGGGATGCAATTACTGTAAGACAGCATATATAGCAGGCCTCAAAAGTAATTTTTTTCTCCTTCAAAACCCCAACAGGTCTCTATCCATTTGAGCTCTCAGGGTCTGTCTAAGCAGCAACATCTGCAGTAAGTACTTTACCAGAATGTTTAACAGGAGACCAAATAGCCAAGTCATTACTTGTTGGGTAAGGCTGCAAAGAGTCTAGACTACAATATTTTTAACAAAGGGTGCACTACCTCCAAGAACAACAGAACCACAGCTAAACAAAAGGATGGGACTGGCTCTGTGTGTTTCTTTCACAAAATTTCTCATATAAAGTGGGTTTTTGTTCCTAACGAGCCTCGCTACTTTTTATTTCCGCAAATGGTCAAACTCACAGAAAGATTTTTTAGCCCTTAAACTTCAGAGATTTCCTTTTCTGGCAGAACAGTTTGCATCCACGTTGTACCAGGATCAAAGGGCAGTCTCAGCTTAGGCCTGCATGCACAGACCTCCCCCAGCGTTGTGGTAATGAAGGCTGGACACTCAACCAAGCTGGCTGGGACTGCTGCAGACCTGTCCCCAAAGGTGGAGGGGAGGGGAGTCCAGAATGGCCACTGGTCAAGACCTCTTTCTGCATTAGCAGGCCACTCATCTTGGTTTTGAGAAGGAAATGGAGATGAGCAATGGGCAGGAGCTACAAGACACGTTAACGAGTGTGGTAAGCCGAAAGGCAGCAACCAAACCTGTATTTTAAATGGAAATTTCTGATTATTCTGATGATCTTTCCATGAATGTAGGTGCAGTTTTAGGGTGTGCACGCACCACAAGTCCCTCTACCAGAAGTTTCTTCCCAGGCTCCGGGCTTTCCCAGTCACTTAGTCAGTCAGGCAATTAAGAGCAGGTCTTGGATAGACTTTAGGCATCTGAGGTTGAATTATCAGGCTCATCAGGAGTACAAAGCAGATGCACAAATGCAACCAGAAGAATGTGCAATGCTGGTATCATACAGCCAAGCTCCTTCAGGCTGCCATGCCCCTGTGCTCACCATCCTTACCCAGAGAGGTCACTTTATGCTTTACACTCCATGCCTGCTCAGCATCTCTCTTACTTGGCGCTAGGAATGGCCACCTGCAAGTTTTATTTCACAAGCAGCATCCCTGAAGTACATTCATTTTGGTCACTGTGACCTGCATGGGGCTGAAATCAGTGCCTTCCTGCCAGGAAGAAACAGGCCAGCCAATTTAAAACAGGTAATGAAACATAATTTACCAGCTGTCTGTAACATGGGCACAGTTGTCCTTGGATCAACACAACGTTGCCCAGAACCCCCTCTCCAACACTGGCCAAGAGCAGATGCTCTTCCAAGAATACAAAGTGCCTTTCCAGCCTGCAACCATGTGCTGCTCAGAGGCTTCCTGAGCTGGAGTTTATTTCTGTGTATTCAGAAATATTCAATACAT
Organism: Merops nubicus; assembly: GCF_000691845.1. Lineage (NCBI taxonomy): Eukaryota > Metazoa > Chordata > Aves > Coraciiformes > Meropidae > Merops > Merops nubicus. The sequence continues at coordinate 41,226 of NW_008631246.1, read as the reverse complement.
TTTTCTTTTACAATTGTCCCTGTGCCCACCTTGAGCCCACGTAAACTTCTGATACTCCAAGAATCTCGAAGAATCTCCACAGATAATACATACGAATAGGAGAAACACAGTAGAAAATATAGGATACAATGAAAAGGGGGGAAAAACTTGGCAAAATTGCTTAGTTACCAATGTACAATATCTTTTTTTACAAAGTTGTCTCAGTTCCACAGCCTAACCCAGACTTTATCTTCAGTTGTGATGTATTAGTTGAAACCTGAAGTATCTCCACCAAAGTTTTCTTGTACTGGTCTGGTTCAAACCAGCAGTCAAACCACAAACTTTATAAAATTTTAATCTGGAGAGAGTCTTGACAACTGTGCTGGTGCTGTACCACTGACAAATTTAGATAGTTTGCCTTTTTGTGAGTTTCAGCAGTGCTCTAAAGGATTTTTTCATCTTACAAACGCATTAAGAGAAAAAGGAGCACCATACAGGTGGGCAACTGGGACTTTGTTAAGAGAAGGTGGATGTCAATCAGAGTAGAATAATCATGGTGTACATGTGAAACAGATTCTGCCTGTGTAAAACAGCCCAGTGTGCTATACAGATGAAACCCTGAAAGTGAAATTACACTTCCTCCATTTCCAGTTATTTGTAACTGGTCCACTAATTGGAAATCTGTCTGGTTTTACCCATACTACAGTGCTGGGAAACAGGGAAAAAGTACACGCCCTTGCCTGATGTCTCCATTTCTTCTTTCCAGAGAAAAAAATAGAATTGATAATATGTTTATAGTCCAATATTGCAGGGAGGTCACTGTCTTTTGTTAATTGAGATTTAACAGTGACAGTTTTAATAGTTTGAATCTGGATTCTGTCTGAAACAGGTATCTTTGCAAAAGGGAGAGAGAGGGAGAGAAAGTGAAGGAGCAAGACAGAGAGGGGCTCCTGTTTGAAACATAGCACCTAATTGCCTCAGCCCTGGCATAAGTTCTTGTGATGGGAATGAGCAGTTCAGATAGTACAAATGGATGCAAACAATTTGAGATACATAGTCATTTTAAAAGGTTGGGTTTTTTTTAACCGTTATTCTGAATAAAAATGGTTGTATGAAAAGCTTGCCAATAAGCCTGGCAGACAAAAAGCAGTTCTGGTGTCATTAGGAGAAAAAGGAGAAGTTTTCAGAATTCAGTCTAAAGCCTGGGTTTTCAGAGCTTAGCTCTCACTTATATAAAATCAGCTTCTTACAGAGCAGAGTCAGACCAAGTCACTGGCACTTTTTAAATGACTGCATAAGGAATTACCAAAGCTCCTTAGCTCTGAGGACTCTTCTCAGGGGTGACCAGTTCCTGCTTTCACTTGTTCCAGCACAGAGCAGGGTGAGCTGCAGTTCCCTCCAGGACATTGCTGGCACACAGCCCTCCTAACCCCCCAGTGAATCTTCCAAGGAGTTTCATTACTAACAATAAGTAGCATAACAATTGGCTGTATTATACATGCGCACATAAACTCTTGCCTGTTAAAGACTGTAGATCTGGTCATAAAGGATGGGAGTTTCCCCACTGGCTTTTTTTTGCTTTGTGCAGGTTCTTTGTACACAACACACCACTGTCAGCCTCCCAAGACTTGGCAGGAGGTCAGTGTATTTTTAACCTATTCACTTTTTTTCCCCAGACATGTCTGGACTCACCAGCAAGACAGCAGTCCAAAGTATATGGTCATCTCATTGCTTTTTATCTTTTAAAACTGATGACAGAACAAAAGCCAACCAAGCAAGACTGCCCAGGTTGTGTCTGCTATTAGGTTTTGACACAAACCAGAAGCAAGGAAACAAGCCTAAAGCACATCTTACTCCCTGGTTAGGTTTTGATGGTGATATTTGTGTGTTCGCTTTGTATGTGATTGTTTCTGCATTGCTCTGGCAGGTATTTACCATGCATTGTAAATGTCTGTCTCAGTGTAGAGCACACAAAAGAATCAATGCAGAAATTAATAGGTGCTGACATATTGATTCTACTCACATTTTTTAATGAGGAAGACATCTTAAAGAAACATTAATGAAATAATAAAATAATTTATATTGATCCCTGCAAAAATCACGACACGAGATAGATATTTGGAACAAAGCAGCAAATTGAGAAGGCTGTTTAACGGTGTGGCTGTTTAATAACCAACACAGCTTTCAAAATAATTTATCGACCAGCTCTCCTCCAGCTGCTATGAGAAGAAGAATTCATTCTACCTTTTCATACTCGGTATTGCTAATTGTAATAAGATATTCAGGCAACGGTAATAAAAGCTTATTCTAAATCTGGTGGGAACCGATGAAAGCAATTATGGTGAGGGCTTGGTACTGTCAAACTGTCAAGTTTCAAGCTTGAAGTAATTCTTTAGAGTTTACACTAATTCTTTTGAGTTTACACTTTCTCTATTCTAGAAGAAAAAGACTGCAAGCCATTTTCTGTTGAGAACGAGACCACGGAAACAGAGCATTTAACTGCAGAATGCTGATACACTACATAAAGCACCAAAAAACAAATGGATGTTGTTTCACAGTGATGTTCCAGGAAGGGACCCGTCTTGCACTCTTAGATATTACTAATAAAAAATATGACAAAGGTCTTGAGGCCCATGGTGGGGCGGGGTGTGAGAAATGTCAGAGGTCTGGGAAGCACGTTCATTTAAATTCTATCAGTTGTTTCTATTTGTTTTAGGCTAGAGATGTGTTCCATTGTGGAGGAAGCAATGAAATAATATAAAATAATAATGAGTCATTAGGTTTAGCCTGAATACTGACATTTATCAGCAGAACATAATCTGCCTCAAGTAATTCCTAGAGTTCCTTGCAAAACTAGTACTGATGCTGGTGTCCTACATACACTTCACAAGGCACAACCCTTGTGATTTTAAAAAACATTAAAATGCCAAAACAAGGTGCATCTTACGTCCCATGAAAGTCAAGTATGGCATGGACAGTGGCACTGACAACATGGCACCTAATGTGTGCTTCCTCTAATGCCCCATGGAGTTAGCTCCACACTGCTGAAAGGAAAGTGCCAAGGGGTCTATCGAATCACAGAACACCGGAATATCTCAAGTTGGAAGGGACCTATAAAGATCATCAAGTCCAACTCCCTGCTCCTTGCAGGACTACCTAAACCTAAACCATTTGACTAAGAGTGTCACCAAGATGTTCCTTGATCTCTTCATATCGACTTAGTCTTCAGGTCCTCAGCTGAAGCTCCCTGTGATGGTGAAAAACATCTGGAATGCTGACTGGATGAACCAGGAGTTCAGTCTCTCAAGGAAGACAGGTTATTTTACCTGTCTGTTTCACACATTCCATGAAACATAAACTACCAGTTAACAGTGAATCTGGAGTTGAACTGCTTGTAGAGCAGCCAGTGAGTAGACAGTAACCAATATTGATACATGAAGTCAACTTCAGTGGAAAAAATACTCCATCTTGATCTGTGTTTTAATTCTATGCTGAGGGAAACAAAATTTTCTATTTCACTGTGGGACCAGGCACATTAAAACTTAATGAAACAGAGTACAGCACAGGGCCGAATAAAGGACCTAGATAAAGTGATGGGGATCTGGCAGAGATGCATAACCTGGGCAGGAATGACCACATACAAACCCCACCTCCAGATCTAGGAGTGTGGAAGTGCCATCTGTACTACCTATGTCACATCTGCTTGCCTATAGCAAAGAGAAGGTGTGGCCAAAATATAACTAAATCAGGCTGGTATATGAAAAAAAACTGAGATCTTGATAAAACTAGTATTAATTACTTTGGATAGTGACAACTGCTGCTCCTTTTCCTTTCCCTTTCCCTTTTCCTTTTCCTCTGTTAAGCAAATAAAATCCCAACAACAGCAAAAAGTAATGTGTTAATATACAGTTAATATTCAGGAAATGAATTAAAACAAAGCCGTCCCCAGGCAGGAGGGGTAGAAAGCAGCAAATATAGTATCATTAGCTGCTCACAGATAAGATGCCTACACCTACAGAAAGGGAGGCTGTTCAGATTAAAACTACTTCTGTCCTTCCCTGCACAACAGTCTAATGAACAGATAGGCACATTTAACTGGGTCTCTCTTCATAACAGGAAACACTCAACAGATGCAAGAAAGAGTTGGTAGACAAGATACAAAGAATAAAACTCTTATTTGCCTACTAAAGCTGCTGCAGAACCAAGGCAGAAATAAATACTCATGCTCTCAAACAGAATTTGTATAGTAAGATGTTATTTCACTTCCTGTAAGCATCCTAGAGCTGCGCTCAGCATTACAAAAATGAGCAGATTCAGAAGGCTTGGAATTAGACTGGAGGCTTATCAAAACTCCACAGTTCTTCTCAAGCCTCTAAACAGCAGAAAATCATGAAAGGATATACCTCTTGTAAGATTTCTGTATTACTGCTTTCAGAAACTAAAGGGGAAAAAACTAGCTATCCTTCTTTTACAGAGGGGGTTGAAAAATGGGATAATATGAGCACTTGGGACAATTCTTTTGAAGTTTGGATCAAAAAAGGAATGAAGCCTCGGGGGCAGGGACAGAGGAAGGAAAGTTAGTACTTTATCATATTAAGTCATTCATCCCCAGCACTTCTGTGTCTTTATTATGTGTCAGCAATCACAAATTTGACAACAAAAGCGTAATAAAACTACTTATTCCTATAAAGTACTTCTTACAGACAATTCTTAATTCAAAGGTGTGGGGGTTTTTCTTTTAATCATTGTCTGAAAAGATAAAAACTCTAGTGAAACTGTCTCTGGTGAGCAGTCCAGATCAATATAAGGCGAACAGATAGAATTAAATCAATAAAGGGTATAATGAATCCAAACACACTTTTCTTTAAAGCAAAAAAACCCCAGGTGATTCAAATTCCTTCACAGATACCGTACAGGCTCACTGGAGTTGACTGGCCTTCACAAGGCTTGAAGGAGATAAACCACTGTGCTGCTAAAATGTGTTACACAAAAAAAAAAGAGAAAAAAAAAAAAGAGAAAAAAAAACAAAAGAAAAAAAAAGGAAGAATAATTATCTGTAGAGGGTAAAAGCAGCCACAGGGCCACACAAGCCCCGTAGAAGAATCATGGGTTGCCTTCCATCCTAGAGCCCTGAGGCTCACCCAGACACCATGGGGATGCTGCTCTGCATCACCATGAAATGGCACTTGGCCACACGGCCTCTGCTTGGTTCTGCCTGCACCAGCAGCATCACTCCCATCCCTGCCTCAGTGCCAGTACGTACCAAGATCCAACACTGGAGTGCTACAAGCCCGGGCAAGGCAGAGAGACGTACGGGTCTCCTGAGGACCACTCAAAGCAACACGAGTTTGGACAAAAGTCACATTTACAGAGAGGCTGTCACTGGCAGGCTGGAGGAGGCTGCTGGAGGGAGGTGAGCAGATGTCATGCTCTGTAGTAAAAGCAAGTTGTTACTGGCACAGGTTTGGAACAGTCACATTGCACACGTGTGTGTAAGCTGCGGTGGCTGACGCAGCACGTCCCAAACGAGTGCCAAAAACACCTATTTTCCCACCGTGCCCGTCTATGAATCTCATTTATTGCTTCCACCCTCAACGTCCAGCACTCCAAATGGCAAAATCCAAGCGCTGCCTCTGACGGGAAGAGGAACACAGTAGCTGGCTGGTGTAAACCCCATACAGGTCCAAACTGGGAGAAGCTGGATCTAGGCCAGCTACAAAATAGGCAGCTTTTAGTGGCAGAAAAAGTTTTAAAAGGTTATGTGCACCACACTCTAGCAGACCCTCCAATGGATGATATATTGCTACCCTTCCCAAATGTGAAGTCCCTTAACAGAGAAGCGAGTCCCGGAATCACTAAAGGCTTTGCTGAGTTAACGTGTGAATAGTGCTTCTTTGTGCTATAGGAAATTAAAAGAATCTTCTGGAAAAAACAAAACAAAACATCAAACCCCCAATCGTGGGAACAAACACACCCAGCAAGGGGTATGGCAACCCTATCACAAAGGTTTGTCAAGATGCCTGTTGAAAAGACTACTGGGAAAAATCACACAGAGAAGAGCCCTGGTAAGATTGCAAAACCCCAAAATGATAAGTAATGCATGCTGCACTGATGACTGTTTTGTAAGGCCAGGTTCCAACTTTACCATTCAAGGGAAAAATCCAACACATCTTGAAGTCAGTCTTCTAAGTAGCTGCCCAGCTGCCCTTGCTTGTGTTTCAGCAGTCATCGATCTTGCAATATCCTGCCTCCCAAGTCCAAGGAAATACCTGTGGTCCACAGACCCCTTGAACTTGTCCTCCACATTGAAAGCTGTTCAGGGAGCTCTGCAGCACCATGGCTGTATTTTAAAGCCTGAGAATCTTACAGTATCTGAAATTGGAGGCTACTGTGCAAATTTTTCTGAAGATATGTTCTTGCCAACTCTCCTTGAAATAATCTATGTCTACAAAGCTGTTTATACGTAGAGCCAGTTGGGAATTTTCTGGCTATGTTTTTCAGCCAAATGAAAGATCCATATCAAGTATACATCCATGTCAATTTTAAGAAATGTTGGGAATCTAGGTCTTTGGGCTCACAAACCGATGACTTAATTATCCTCGCCCACATAGAACATTTTTCCTATTCATGACAAATAAAACAGCTAGCAACCTTTACTGCCCTTCCTGAAATCTGTTGTGCAACGTTCTTGTCACCAGTGGTACTCTGGTCTTTCTTAGACATGACTGTTTTAGAAACCAAACCACATACATTGTCAGAAAGTCGTTAGACCTCCTTCAAATTTAAATCTCTAATTTTTGTGAAGAGACATTAAAAATAGTCTTACAAACTTGAATAGTGTGTGGCACTGTTCAGTGTGAGTCTAACATCCAGTTTTAATCAATATTGCAATACACTGCACCTAGTCCAGACATGGCACAACCTGCAGGGAGCAGATAAAGGTGTGTGCACCTTTGTACACCAAATAAAATACACCAGAATCATCACTGTCTCACAGTGGGAAATGTCTGACACGTGAAGGAGACACAGACCCTATTTATTTTATATATTTGCCAGACAAAAAATACAGATAGTAATCACCAACTTAAATTTGCTTTTGAAGAGTCTTGTCTGGGAAGGGGACAGATGAGCTGGTCTGTTTGCTGCTGTGACAGCTCAGTCTTTATTCTCAGCTTCTTCAGTTTCTGTCATGCAGCTGAACTTGCATTTCTGGGTGAATACACTAAAGACAGTCTAGAGGTAAATATTAAACCAGTAACTGTAAGGTGAAGAAAAAGCACCTTCTGAGACAATCTTTTACTTAAAGCTCATCGTTTCACTACATTAATCACTTAGGCTTTAATTCCTATGCTGCTGGAAACTTAGTATCTAATAAAACAAAATGATCAAACATCATGCCTTTCTCTATACATTGGTATGTCAAAGGAGCATTCAGTGAATATTAATTAGAGAAAGTCCTCTGATCTGGATAGCTACACCTTTAAGTTTAATGGAAATTTCCAACACAGCTACAGTTACCTCAACAAAAGGCATGTAAAAGTAACTTTGCATATGTTCATCATAGCAATTCATCCTTGCATGCTATTTTTCCACTCAAACAGTTAATTTTAGAACAGAGAGGATTGTATCTTGGTTTCTGTCAAGATAAACACTTGTGACATATAGCGCACAGAAAATAATTGAAAATGACAAAATTGATTTTGGAAAACGACATTCACTAACACAGCTAATGGTGAGCAATTCCAGGTTGGGTTTTACCAGATTTGATGTGAACCATAAACTATTTCTTGGTTTAAAGCACTATGGAATCATGCTCTAATGTGACTGTGGCAGATTTCCCATACAAAAACACCCCTCATTCTAAAGACAACTGTTTCCTTACACAGTGTCTCATTGTACTGATGACATTGCAAGAAATGTAGGCTTTTGATTAAGGAGATAATAACTGCAGGAAAGACAGATCACGTTTTAAACTCAGTTGGATTAGTTGGTGTTAATTTTCCAAAACCCATGTTGGTTATATTTCCTATGGCTTGATTTTTTATAAATGAACTTCACAGAATTAATTAGGACCTCCTATTCACAGACATTCATTCACTCCTGTTTTCCCTCCCTATACACACTCTCACTACAGCACATGGGCGATTACAAACATTGCAGGCAAGGAACACCTTCAGAATAGCCCCTGCCTTTATCACGGGTCCCAGGACTAAGCAGTTCCACCTCCTTTCCATCCACACTCTCCATGCACAGTTGAAATCCAGTGCTGTCAGTCTGCACTAGCATTATTTTTTTAGCACCTCTCATGAAGCAATCAGTCGACTGATTTTATAGGGATTGCTGTGAAAGAACAAACCTCATTCCCTATTCCATCTGGTTCTGGTCCACATACCTCATTTTCTACTGTCCTCCCCTTTGATACTCTTTTCTGTGCTACAGTCCCTTGCTGCTGGTGCACAAACAGCTGAGGCAGGATTACCAGCTCCTCTGACTTTGGACTCTGCCAAGAGTGTGAGAGCCCAACATGAAGAAGCAGTTCAGTGATCCAAAGCTCCTCTTGCCTAATCGGTCCTTTCACCCTAGCCAGGAGGCAGTCATGCTTCTGCTGTGGTTTTGCAAAAAAATATGAATTATAAGGCAGTACAATGAACAATCAATTACTGAGCCAATTTGCAGTGCTGGGAATCAAATCCCAAAGAATCTACATGATCAAAGAAGAATCGTAGGTTGCAAATTTTATTGCTGTGTTTTTACTGGAACACAGTTTACTCCTCCTAAAATCATCAACATTAACACAATACTTGCACGGTCTGGAGCTGTTTAAACAAAACCTCATTCCACAATTCAACATATCAAGGAAATTAGCCAAGTAACAAGACAAAGCATTTTCTTAAGAATATTAGAAAAAGTAGTAAAAGCTTTAGAAATTTAACTTTTGTCCCTGAAGGCCTTAAACTTTGGAAATCAACCATATAGCATATCTTTTCTAGATAATGAAAGATATTTGTACTGGATTTTACAATTAAGTGAATGAAAACTGCTATACAGTCTGTTAGGGATTATCAAACCCGTGTAAAGAATTCGCTGTTACGTCAAACCTACCATTAAATTTCTTGTGCATTTAGCCACAGGCATTAGAGAAGAAATAACATTTTAAGTTAAAAGAAAGACACTTATTCAGAAGATAAGGCCTTAATTTATTTCTATAGAGTAAAATGTGAAAGTAATAAATCATCTAAGGGGATGTGTGCAGCATAATACATACGCAGCAATGCAAATAGCACTTAGTTTTCATTGTTATTTTCCACTCTACATCCTCTTGATGCATTGTTAAAATAACTGGAAGAAGAGAAAGGAAAAAAATTGCAGTCATGTTGGCACAAGTGAGGTTTAAATAGATTATTTTTTTCCTAACACCAGCAACAGCTTTCATAGAAGGAGCTTCAGAAAGGAAAGAATCTTTGGTTGCTTTCCAGTGAAGTTAAATCTCCAGGAGAAATTTAAGCAACACAACTGCAATTGCAAAACACCATCTCCTGTGAATTCTGACAAGGCTTTGCCTTCAAGCACCTCACCAAGCAATGTCCCTAAACCATAACTTGGGGGAAGGTGTGAGAAAAGATGTGCTCTGAAGAAAAACAGAACAGAGTGTGTCTCAGGAGCAATGTGGCTGGCTTTTTTTTTTTTTCTTTTTTTGGGTGGGGTTTGGCTTTTGTTCTTTTTTTTTTTTTTTCTGTAATGGACAGACAAAAAATTTTGCTTATTTTCTTCTTTTGTAGTACTGTGTTCTTCAGTGTTGTCAGAGGGGTCTCTCACACTCATAGGTCTCAAACTTATTAGCCTTCTCTGAGAGCAATTGCCTCAAGTTGCCTGAGGCCTCAGAGGGTTCAAGATTGTTTTCTGCAATTCTGCACACTGGGATCTTGCACACTGAAGATAAAAGAAGGGACTTTGGATGGAATCTCACTCCACTACTCTTAATTTGGCTACCTTAATACTCCTGAAAGCAATGCTCCAGGTAGCAGGAACTTGCAATAAGATTCAGTAGAGGTGAAACTCCCCCAGACATGCAGGGAACACACTTCTACTCAGTCTGGACAAATACAGAACATGATAGATTTAACTGATAATTTGACAATATAAAAGGAATCAGAAACAAATATGGGACTGGATGCACAGCTGCATATAGCAAAGTACAGTAGTTCTGTAGGACCTGGCAGGGGCAACGAGTAGGCTATTTACAGTGCACCAGCCATGGAGATCTAACCAGTGGCTTTAAACACCTAAGGACTAAGGCATGGTTCTCCTCTTTGCCCAGCTACCAGTGCCAGCCAGACCTACACAGACCTCTACAGTGCAGAACGTCAGAGTCTCTGCCCCTTCAGTCCTTGTGCCTCTGCAGCTCCTGCATCCCGAAAGGTAAAAACCTGGGGCTTTGCCTGGCTGACCACTGTTAGTCATCACTAGTGTAGTGCAAGAGTATGACAGAGAGAAACCCCAGAAAGGCACTGAGTATTCTAAAGAGCTGCAAATACAGCCCACAGGAGCTGGAAATATGACTCTGGAGACGGTGTAGCTAAAACCCTGAAGAAAAAATTCAACCAAAAGCTCAAATTAAAAGGCGTATCAGGCTTTTAACAAAATACACCCAGCCGTACTGATCTCACAAAAGATGCATGTGTGCTATGAAATGGCATGGTTGAAACTCAAAAAAATCCCACACCACTACTCTTCTATGTGTTGCTGCTAAGAGCAAAAGAGTATTCTCTTTATTGTAGTTCAGCTAGCTGAACAGCCCCACTCTTACCTGCCCTTGATGCAAGCAGAAGTAGCACAGAAACTCAGATGTGTTCTTTCTTACTCCCTATCTTAAATAGGTTCATGAACCTGTTCATGTGTTATGCTTACAGCATCACGCTACCTCTGTGCCCTATGTACACTTTCAGACTCACTAAGCTAACAGAGATTATTTCCAAAGTGTCTAAACCACGAGATTTAAGTTCCCCAGTGTTTTCAGGGCTTCATAAAGCTGTATCCTCTCCTTGCAACAAGCTTAATACATTAGCATCACTGGAAAACTGCAGGACCAGACAGTAGAGGAAGCACATACCCCTTTGCATACGAATTCTGTACTGAAAATGCTTCAGGGTTCTTTTTACACAGACCAAAGTTGAGTTTTTCAATCTTAGTAACTCATTCCAGCAGAGACTACTCCTCAATGTGGATGGGGACACCACCCAGCAAAATAAATATCATTTGAACAGGTCACCTCGATGCCCTTAATGCAATCTCAACTTATACATGTTCAGCTCATCTGATCTCAAAACATTAAAGTGTGATTGCAAGAAGCACAGAGAGGGTAAATGAGGTAACAACAATGGAGAACACACCTTTTATCTATATAAATAATTTCTAAGAAAACAAGAATATAGTATTAGATGAGGGGTTTTTATTTACCTATAATTCCTCACAAAAAAAAACAATGAAGAGAAACAAGCTCTGTGGATTTTGTCAAATTAATCTATTTCCTTCTACACAGCAGAACACTCCCTCATCACTAGTATTTTTGCAGCACAGTTTTAAAAGAAGCAAGAGGTGCTGCTTCATTTTTCTTTGGAGATACTATTTTGCAAGCCAATAAATAAAACTGACAACTTCTTAATATATTGTCCAAAAGCTCTTCTTCGTTTCCAGTCATCTTTCTTAATCCCATTTCTCATATTACATTCTCTGCTTCACATTGATACCCTTCAAGAGTTATCAAATGTTTCCTTTGTTGTCCTTTAGCCACCCTGTATGTATTTAATCTAAAACCATTCCTTATAAATCCAGGCTCCAAATATCTTTCCTGTGTATGCTGCTCTTCTCTCCATCTTTCCAGCTGTCAATATCTTTCTGCTAACGAGACTTCAGCATCCTGAGTGGCAGGAGACCTCTGCTTAGGAGACTAAAATTGAATTGGTCTCTACTGCTGTCAAATCAGTATTCTAAATTCGTGTGTAATTTGCTGTCAGCTACTACTTTTAAGTCTCTTTTGGCATTACTGCTTCCTGAGGTTTCTCCCACTCGTAGGAATCTGTGTCTCAGATTATGTTTCCCTTGATAGGCTTGCACTAATTAATGTTTCTAAAATGCTTTTTAAAATGGAAAGCACTACATAAATATTAAGTACCCTTATCTATAATGGGAAACATGCTCCATTACCATTGTCACATAAACTTCACATCAACACACTTTATGCATAGTCCTCAGTCATGGGCACTTGATTTTCTAAGAAGCATTACTAACTGGCTACATTAATGGGAAATATTTATGTGTAGGCTCTGTCCACATTAAGAGCTGGGGCACCAACTGTGTTACACACACACAAAACATAGCTCAAATCACTCTGTTGTTTATGGACTTAATGTAAGCACAAGCTTAGTCCAGTTTGCAATTTTGCATCTGTATTTTACACCAATTTTCATTGTATAAACATTGTCTTGCTGAATTCTTGACTGCCTAGCAATGTCTGGTGCAGGGAAGTGTTCAGTACTTAATAAAATGTTAAGTTTGGGCTGCTTAGGTACTATCACCTTTAAATTACAGGTGATGAAGAAGACTGCAAACTGTTGTTATTTCAGATGGCATTTTTCAGCATCCATTCCCACTGTGGTGGCTGGTGTCTCATGGTGCCTTCAGGGACTCACAGTTCATAGCCTGTGGGTTTATAATGTAAAGCACGTGCCCAAGGGATAGTGAGCACTGAGGAGACAAAGAAATGAACCTGACCCAGATAATTTGTTAAAGGAGGCATTAAAGAGGTTGGTGAGGTTTGTTCTTCTAAAATGCTGCATTCTTGGTCTTGCTCCAATAAATCACTTACTGTAGAAGTCGATGGAATTATACAGAGATCTGAAGGTTAAATTTGTGTTTATATATTTTGTTTGGCTGGAAGCAGCACAGCCAGAACCCTCCAAGTGTGGCCTGCCATTTAGATCAGTGGTTTTCTTGAGTTTACCAACTTTTGAAATCCATGTGACAAATATTCTGCAAGCCTCACATCAAAGAGAGGTGGATATCTTCACTCCTACCTGTATTTTTTTCCAACAACCTACTTACTATGGGTCATGATATAAGGCATTTTATCATGTCCCCTTTTTTCTGGACTAGTGTCCCTCTCCAAAGTTCAGGCCAAGGGAGAAAAAATAGCACTTAATCTTCTTGAAGACCATAAGAGAACCATTCTATGCAACCATCTAATGTGTCTGTATGACAGTTTATGCTTTTTGAACTGTATGTGGTGACGGTGAGTAGTAAAAGGTGTGCTCCCCCTTTCCCCAACACAGGTGGAGGCTGAGGCACCTGTGTCACATTTGCTGCACCACAGTTTTAGATAAACTGCCAGCAGACTGCTTATTTTGGAGGTTGTTTGGGCAGAACAGCACATAGCCAATGCACCCGTCATGCTACCACAAGACCAAAAAAAGGTGTGTTTGCCTCCCTTATAAAACACAGAAGGGAGCCCTTAAACTCGTATAAAATGTCTAGACTCTGGATAAACAGTCACCAAAGCTGGTGCTGCTGCTAGTTACTGAATTACCATGAAGATGGAGCTTTACATTAATAGTATGTCAGGCACATTTACAGAGGAGAAGCAGGTTTAAGACAAACTTTGCCCTCCAGAGATCTGCACGGTCACCTACTGTTCTGAAGATGCAGCCACAGGACCAGTTCCCCAGGCTCCACTCACCAGAGCAGACCTTCACACTCAACCTGCTCAAGCACATCTCACCTCCTAAGACCCAGCTGGAGTCTGTGAGGATTTGTCATATCTCAAATATCTCATTATTATTATTATTTTTTGTAACTGTTATCATCAGTCTCCTCAGCACGCAGAACAAAGCGCAGCTCGCTGAACTGCAAAGGCATCCCCTTGCAGTTATGGTGTGCTCACATAATTCCTGTAACATCATCATGAATTCAGGACAGTCTGCACAGATACAAGGGAAACTTAGGGCAAATGAACAAATTGTAAAGAAAAGGGCATACTTTACTACATACAGACAGTTTGTTCCAGGAATAGGCTATGCTGCAGTTTCACTCTGTTAACTTGATCATATAAGCTCAACCTGTGTTATCTTCTACATATTGATACAACACTTCCACTTGAATATTACCCTCCATGCATTTTAGTGTGCTAAAATTGCTTCAGATTTTGTTTTCTGGCACAAAGTACATAAACTATAACAATGCAGCTTTGCAAATAATAAATTCCTCGATTCTCATGATTACACAAACAAAAAGTACAAACAATTTTTATTTATACTGCTACTCATTGTAAAAGACAACTACAAAAATGATAAGGACTACCACAGTTGGTTTGCAAGGGATTTCAGTAAATCAGATGTTTGAGATGATTGTAGTATCCTCAGCAAACATGCTGGAAAACTCATAAATATAAATATGAGAAAATATAATTATGCTATGTAAAACAATTGCACCTATCAGTAGTGATTACCTTCCCAGGTAATGTCTACCTCTGATTCACTCTGAGTAATGGTTATTAAAAAACCCCATCCCTAATGTGAAAGAAAACCACCTGCTGCTATTTCCATAAATAGCAGGTTTAACAGACCTAGAAACTAGGATAGACTTAAAAGAATTTTTCAAGAT
>NW_008631246.1:24492-26561 GCF_000691845.1 Merops nubicus | reverse complement strand
AGGAATGCCTGCTCTCTGGCTGAAAAAAAGCTGGGCTCCTTGCTTGAACATGGCTGAGCAATCTCTAATCAAATTCTCTGATGGGTGTCTGTGACAGAGAGAAATATTCAGAAGAACTAGGAAAAGAAAATCAGATTAATTTATAGCACTGACTGAAGCAGAAGCTTGAACTGAGGTTTAAAGACCTAAGAAGTGAACACATGCAGTACTTCATTGTGCTCGTATTCCAAGTTAGAGAGGCATAAACAGATAAATATGGCAGTAAAATCAGCTTGTTTTTACTGAACAGTGAGCTCTTATGAACTTCCCTCCATGACATTTTTTAAAGAATAATTTGTTCCTAGTCAAAAACCCTGTGTGCCAAGTTTCAGCACAGAATAATTTTTTTTTACAGTGGAGTTATAAATTTTTGAAGAGTAGGATCTATGTACTCACATACATTCAATGATTACAAGGGCAGGTGTCACTATAACAAATGATGTAAAGTTCAATTTAAACATCAGAGAACATACTGAAATACTTTGGAAATTGCCACAGGTCACTAACATTTTATATGAAAGAAAAAAAAAAAGAAAAGAAAAACCAAACTCCCTTCTTTAGCATTTAATTTTTCGCCCCACAAGGCAAAGTTAAGAAAACACAGACACAGATTCTTTGTAATTAACAGGACTGTGGTTTTACAGCTAAACATGGGCCAAGAAGTGAAAAGTTAACAAATCATTAGACAACGTACGTTGCTCTGTATGAGAACTGTAGAAATCTGCAAAATAGTTTAGGATACATGAGCATGAGGTCAACTGTTTTCAGTAGATAATTGTACGTATAAGCATCTTTACCTCACAGACAAGGCATGCAACACAACACGGGAATATTCTGGCAGTTTCAAAACAATTATATTTGCCTTCCATGTTATTTAAACAAATACAGGAAGTAAGGCCACTAATCACATTTATGATTTGAATGTTGAGAAAAAAATTGCATGCATTTTCTCTCCTCCCTGCCTTCCACTTTTCTGCAGGTCACCGTAGTTTCCATAGCAGCTCTGCTGTTTACAACACAATGGCCTCTTCCCCTGCCTTGCTAAGACTTCTTGATGTTAAAAAGCACTTCAACACCTACTTAACTTTAAAGCTGGAGAACTCCTATGGGAGTACTGGTACCCTGTGTAGATGCTTTGCGCAGTTCATGGACAGAAAGGGAAGACACCATGTAGCCTGAAGGAAAAGGAAAAATACAACTATCTGTTTGCCTGAGGATAGTCCTCCTCTCCCAGTCTGCCCTCCTAAAAGTGCTCAGTTTCCAACATTACCTGCAGGCTTCACAAGGGAATCCTTGCTCCTCCTAAGTCAGCCTTTGTTCAGAGTTGTCGCTGGTAGCACTCCAGTCCTATCAATACTGCACACTGATCAATGCTCTACGAACTGTTGCCATCAAAAGCTTAGCTGAATTATTTACAGCAACACCAAGTTCCACCTCCAGCCTGAGGCACCCTCTGAAGTTCACAGGAACTGTGGCAAGCCCGGACATGAGCCTGATGGCTCCACGGGATGGCCCAGACCACACAGCTCTCCTTAACCAGCCCCTCTGCTCTGTAACAGCACACCCTACACTGCAAACCCCCCGGATGGAGAAGCCTGTGCAGCACGGCTGCTCTCGCTGCCACCACTGCCTTCTGCAACTGCAAACAAGTCACCAGGGCAGGAACTTTAACCACGACTTGTAACAGCAAAAAAAATTAATGAAACAGCACCGAGCCCAGATGTTGGAGGTTATGAGAAGCACTGGGAAAACTTAACATGCAAGAGAAAAAATTCTGAAATAAGGTTTCAAATAGAAAGTTTAATATTTATTTTTTTTCCTAAGAAAAAAGTGTCTGCGGGGAGATTGCCCATGGGGCTGAAAGTGGGCAGCAGCTGTGAGTAAGGCCTGTTGCTTTTTCTTGCTCCTTCCTCAGTGTACCCAGGGCTGCTAAGTACCCTCAGGACAGGGCAGTGAGGAAGCAAAAACCTCTTTGTCTCAGGCAGCTTCATCCTCCACAGCAGTAGCTGCTGCTCCCTGCAGGCTTGCCT
>NW_008631246.1:5831-24461 GCF_000691845.1 Merops nubicus | reverse complement strand
CAGGATCTGCAGGGAATCGCTCCGTCAGGCTGCAAGTACTGCTGGAATAATCAATCTCATCCCCCCCGTCCCAAGGAAAGCAACCAACACACAGCTTTCAGCAGCCTTTCCTGAGCAGCTGCCTCTTTCACCTGTGCCTGCAGCTAACCGATATTTTACCTCTTCCTCTTAGTGAAATGAACATTTTAATCCGAGAAATACGAATATTATCTGTTAGACATTTCTTGTGGGTTTGTTTTTTGGTTTTTTTTTTTTTGCTTCATCATAACAACTCTGGCCCTGATTCAACAATGCACTTAAACATGTCCTTAATTTTAAGTAGATGAATAGGCCTGTTGAAAGAATGCTTCAGTTAAGCACAAAATTGATAATGTGCTTCAGTGTTTTGGATTAGGCTTTAATTGCAGGAAAAATTTAAAGCCATACTGTATAACACTTAAACATCCACCCGTAAGCAAGTTTATGCTTTCCATTAAAAAAAAAGAAAAAAAAGGAAAAAAAGAAAAAAAAAAGGAAAAAAAAAAAAAAAAGAAAAAAAAGGTTGTAGGACTGCTCCCTGCAAGAACAAAAGTATAATGTTAAAGATCCCTGGGATGAAACCAGTATTATCTTACTATTTGACAAATGTACTGTAAAACCCCTATCTGTGATTTTTCTGCTAATCTCTGTCACAAACAAAAGACACTTTTTGTTTCATCAGCTTCTGCAGCTCATTTTATATATTTTAGAAATACCGGTACAGTTAGGGCCCGTTTTGCTAACTTGTTCAGTTTTCAAATCCCAAATGCAGTAATTCATGTAATCACAATTCCAGACCACCCTGCTGTCAGCACCTCTTACATGATTTACAGTACACCTTTTTTTTTTTTAAGTTGGAAATTATAATTACTTGTACTACTGTCCTCTCCAGCTTACTTAAAAAATAATTTAGTTTTATTGTGAAATATCCCAAATAAATACCTTAAGTGGTAAAGAAGCAGCACAAACATGAACATGGAATATCCACGCCTTTCTTCTCTCCTTATGAAGGAAGGGTCTATCAGGATAAATTTAGCAAGAAAGGAGATTTTTCCTGGTCTGAGAAGTACCATCCCAATGTTAATGCCTATTTAATCTATTAATTTAATCTATCCTTGTGAAACAACAGGCCAAAGTCTTGCAGAAATCCCAAGCTGAACCTGGAAACCTGAAGGGCTTTCACATCTGAGTGATACGTTGCACAAGGTGACAAGGCCAGAGATGTGCAGAGTGGAGATGTCTTTGCAAGGAAGACTTTCTAGATACAAAGGCCACCTCTAATGTGGATCAGGGATAAATACAGCTATTGATGGCAAAGGATGGACTTTGGCACTAGCATGAATAAATATGAAGTGGTCATGAACCATCACGCATATGACGGAAATAAGAGACCAAGAGGGACTGTGAAGTTCTCAAACTAAGGAAGGTGATTGGTGTTCAGACCTAACCTCCATTTCCCTTAAAGCTGCCAATTCTCTCTAATTTTTTTAATCTGCAGATCAAAATTACGTGTCTCATTTCTGAGAAGGTCCTAAGCAAGGCGCACCAGGCACGTCATCTGTGCCAGTTACAGAAAAATATTTATGAGATAGTTGATAGGAAAAGCACACAGCAAGAGGAAGGGATAAAAAGGCCAGAAGACATTTCTCTCTGCAGCTGTCAGTAGGAGGCTGTACACCAAAAACACGCTCCAAGAACTTTTTGCAGTGCTTTTTTCTCAAGAGACATGAATACAATGATACCTATTCAGTAGCCTGAGCCTCAGAAAAACAGAGAATTATACTCCTCTACTTCTGTGTGGAGTTCTCTGTTCACATACATTGTCAAACAGCAAACGAGACTGAGAGAGAATAGACTTTCTATAACAGAAAAGAATTGT
The DNA here is from genome assembly GCF_000691845.1 of Merops nubicus. Classification (NCBI taxonomy): domain Eukaryota; kingdom Metazoa; phylum Chordata; class Aves; order Coraciiformes; family Meropidae; genus Merops; species Merops nubicus. The sequence continues at coordinate 22,564 of NW_008631246.1, read as the reverse complement.
ATCCACCAGGGCTCTCACCACGTTAAAAATGCAAACCTCTACTCATAGCAGCTATGTAGTAAGACTTCTGAAAAGATAAAGAAAAATATTTTATCAGCCTGAATCAATACTGGACTTCCTCATCAAACACGGCAGCATTTTATTCCTTCAGGGTTGCCTGAGAGCTATCATTTGAAACCACTGCCATCACACAAATCAATTTTTTTACTATTAGCAACACAAATTCTCCTTGCAATTGTAGTGGGAACAGTGTTCACATATTGGTCTCTCCTGAAGCAATTTCAGTACAGTAATGTAACTATCTTATGTTGCCATCTTCACAAACAAAGTCCCCACAAGCTATTTAGAAGAAAATACTCTGCTCATGGGCTGTGCCTCTAAACTATCTGATTTCTCTCTCCTGTATTACAAAAGATGCCTCAGTGACACTCAGTTATGGGAGACATGCACCTGTGCTAGTTTTATTTTTACAAGCTCACCAGATGCTTCCAAACCAAGCAGGGCAGCACACACACTGCCCATGGTAAGTGAGAAGCAACCTATCAAGATTTGATAGCCAGTGCTAAATAATTTTTAAAGTGTATGCCAAATGAAAGATATTGATGGTAAGACTGCAAAACAACCTCAGCCATTCATTATTTTAAAATTCAAGCAGGTATAACATTTTCCCTCAAAAAAACCATGGTAGCAAACCCAATCAGATTACAGGGAGTAAAGGTATTACCAGAGAGGTAATTCAGAAAAATCCCAATAGGGCATTTCAGCACATTTTTACTTGATGATGTTTATCTCTTTTGAACCGCACATGCACTACACTAAATGTGATTGCATCAGTATCTCCCTTAGATGATGTCAAATGCTAAGCTATCACTGTCAGAAAGCAATGAAGAAGGGATCCCAATGAGGCAACAGAAAATAATGTAAGTTTTGATACATGCACATGTATGATAACAAGTTAGTTGACTTTGAACCATGATCACACAGAAGAGCATCATCTATGACACATTAGCTGCCACAGCAAAGCACAGTCATGGTAGAACAAGACCACTATGGGTGGCTCTTTTGCTTGACAGAGTATAAAATCAGAGAGTGGCGACAAAAGGAAGCACAATAAATTAGAATGACACTATTAGTCACAGCCTTGTATTTCTTTAATGCCATGTCCTGGATGGCCGAGTAATTTTCATGCAAATAGGAACGACTAACATCTTAATTGCACCCTGAATCAATTAATTGATTTATCTTACATTGGTGTCCCTCCACCATTCTCTTCAACAGACTGTACATATGGAACTGGGTGGTGGGGAAAAGCATATTCAATAATGGTTGGCTCATAGGATGTAGAACATTATTTTCCCTGCTTTGGACCAATCACAGTAATGTACAACCTGTGACTAGACATAGCAACACTCATGCATGCTAATCCTGAAAGTAACACAAGACTAGCAGAAATATTCAGTGCAACTCCAAAATGCTGAGACAACTCTATTTACTAACTTCCATTGCAACCAAGACTTATCCTATTCTATGAATTAATTATTGTTATTCAAAAAAATGGAAATAATTCATACCCATGTATGGCAACTGAAGATAATTTTGAAAATGCTATTTTACATGCTCTCATTTGATGAACAAAGAGATTTTCATATTTGCATATAACCCAGATTACATTAATGAAGTAAATTCTGTGCAGAACTGTTTGCTTGTCTTTGCAGTTGACAGTGATTTCAAAATTTCAAGGCAATATGGCTTTTGGTGTATGGAGCAATTTGTAAACTTCTCTCCAAAACCTTTTTTTTTTCAGCAAAGTGACATAACTACAAAACCCCAGCTATTTTTACTACATATCCATTCTAAGTAAACATTGAGGCAGGTGTAATTTACTTTTTCCTTTGGCAATACCTGAAAGAAAGTGAAGTGGTACAGGTTTGAAAGACGAATGCCTTAAATTGATAGCACTTTTATGAAGCTACAGTTTATTTGCATGCAATAATGAGTTAAGTTTTCCATTCTTGAATATTAAGTGTTATTAAGATGCCTGATTAGGAAAAAGGGAATACAAAAAGACTGATGAGTACCTACCCTGAGATGGATTTCTCTTTTGTTATAGATAGCTTGCCATGGACATGTAATTGCAACAACTCAGCTGTGCATCCCATACTAACAAAAACTCTCTGAAGCACTGTCATAATTTTCTTGCTTGACTTACAAACTCACAGTGGATTTACATGCAGTCAGATTAAAAAAGTCTTGTTTTCCAAAGGGGCTCTTTTTTATAGTTCTGCAGTGGTATAATGCTCTTCTCTGACTTGGCAATGACATCGTTCTTCTCTCACCATTTTTGTCTTTGGGCACTAAGTTCACTGTGGTCTGAAGCTTTTTACCATCTACACTGAAAAGCACTTCCTCTCACAATGAAGCTGGCATCTGACTTCTCTGAACTGCAACACATAAGCACTTCTGAGATGAATTTATTTTTTCTCTGAAGTCTTCACTGCAACGCTCATTCTCCCGTCGTTAGCAATGTGTACTTGTTTTCACTTGTTTAGTCTTCAGAGGAAGTAGAGCAGCTTTAGTTGCAACACTTTTGTGGTCAGCATGTAAAGACTTCACAAAGGAGGAAGATGATTATGTTGTAGATACAGAAGTTCTTATTCCCTCCACTATATTCCATTTTCCCTCAAAAACTTATTTCAGCACTATTTGTTACTGCATAACAACCTTAAAAGTGAAAGATTCTTGCACAAAGGAACCATACATTTTCTTATGTTGTGTTTTCTCACCAGTAGAAAACCAGTAGGAAGATATTTCCAGATTTGTTTACAATTATTGGGAAGATAGTATTAATATTACTGTAATGGCAGATCTTTTTTTTTTTTAATGAACAATTGAGAAATCTACACTGAGTTAAGATGCTATCTTCCTGTAAAGTGACTCAATAGGACAGCCTGTAAACCACAGGACTCAAATTCCAAAAGGCACGATATTCTACATTGCACGAAGTAAGAATCCAGGAAACTCCAAAATAGCCTTTTCCTCTACTTTTCTTATTCATACCTTATACTACCACCTAACATTTATAGATGTAGCCAAGTTAAAATGATAAATACAATTTCAAAAGGACATTATAATTTCCCTCATCCTTCTCTCTCCTGTGTTGTAGTCTATACCTCCGTGTATGGATCTTAATTGAAGACTAAATCTTGTAAATGTTTACTTCTAGGTGTGAAGATTATTAACCTGAGGAGTCCCATTAAAGTCTGAGAAGACTGTTAAAGAAAAGAGTATCCTGGGACACCAGTTCAGACAGAAGAATGTAGACAGGGTGTTTAGAGGGTGCTACAGAGTGAATACGAAAACAGTCTGATATTTATGTTGGTTTTGTAGAGTCTTCCCTGGCAGTAGAGATGGATTTTATGAACTAAGAGAGGCAAATTCAATGTTAGTTCAAAATGTATCGGCATGCTTCAGAAATCTTACCTCTACATTTTTAAGAGTACAATATAAATCCCTATTGTTACTGTTTTCCCACCAAGTCTATCCACTCTTTACCACAGAACTGTTACCTACACAACTTCTATTACACTCTTCTTTTAAATCAACACAACACTTCTGAAGCCATCCTGCTCACCCATACAGAATAAAGAGAGATATTCTCACAGAATTATACTACAGAGACTTCATGAACAACCAGCTTTAAGGTCTTCAGCAGCATAGATTTAAGATGACAAAGTAAGAAGATATGTGGGTTTTACTTTCAAACGTTCACCAGCTACCATGAACCCAGCTTCAGCAGCAACAATGCAAGAACAATAAATATCCTCCCAGCTCCCACTGAGGATTTCACTGGGACAAGGTTTTCAGAAGGTTCAGAAGATGTCTGTCATGATACTCTCTCAACAGAATTGCTTCTGCTAACAAACTATAAAATATGGGTTTGTTTATGTATACTGAAGTTTTAAAGTAGCTGGTCATGATTCTTCACCGCAGAGGTTTATATTAGCAGGACATCTTCCATTACATTCAGCATTCCCTGAGATATTTGGGAAACTAATGGCAGAGTGGAAACACACTGCAAATGGAGACAAGACCAGAACAAAGAACCACCTCAGCCATCCGCCAGATGTGACGGAGGAGGAACATGTGGCCATCGTGGACATGGGTATGGTGGGTGCTAGGAGGCAGCTGAGAACTTCCCATACAAACACCGCTTTCTTCCAGCTGATAAACAAATATTGTGCCACTCGGAGTGCAAGAGCCACCTACACAACCTCCCAGCACGTGTTACACCCACGCCAGGCAACTGAGCAGAGCTAAGGACTCACATTGTATAAAATATGTTTCACCAAATGACTCACTGTATCCTACAGAGGATAGCAGGTGAATAAAGTTTCTCTATGCTTAATAGCTTGTAGGAAAAAACAAGCAAGAAAAATCACAAAAGGAAAAAGAAGTTGTAGCGTTCAGATAATGAAACAATTATCCACTTAAAAATAATGAGAAGAACACCTTCCACATGGGGATTTCTTTCTTTTTTTTTTATTTTTTTTCTTCTGGTTTGTTTTTTTTCTTCCCCATGGAAATATGCTAGAGTCTATATCACTTTTATCCTTTCCATTAGTTATTTTAAGTGCTACAGATGATTCTGCTGTGAAACAAAACAAAATACATGAGTATTTTACATAGTGTATCAGAAAAGATAGTTAAAAAAGTACAAAGCCTTATGCCTTGAGCCTCTAAAAAGACTCTTAAAATCAAGCAATTCAAATCTCTTCTTGTCAATCATATACAGAAGTCTCCAATGCCTCTGAGTTTTATGTGCTGTCACTCATTCCAATCCCAAAGGTACCCCTACTAAATACATGCTTAACAACCCTTGAAAGTGGGGTTGAAAATTTCTACTCTATGAAATTGTAAATTTAAAGCACAACAGTAATAGAAACTACAAAAGAAAAAAACCCTGGCAATTTCTTACTTAATAATATTTTTATGTCTTTGGATATGGGCAGTCTTTGTACATATTGAAATATATATTTTGGTCTTGAGTGGATAAAACTGATGCTTAAAGACATGTACAGGCAGTGACATCACCTGGAGCCAATAAAGCTTATGGAGTATCTGGATTGTTTTATTTCCACTTTAACTCCTGTAATACATAATGTCTCCCGTGTCATTGTACCTGACCTCGTGATAAGCCAGAAAAATTCTGTTATTGGTAAAACTTCACATACTAGCTTATTCAAAGCTTCCAAAAACTCACATTACTGCAGGCTTAGAATTTAAGCTGCATTTTCTCTTTACATCAAAGATGGAGATAATCTGCAAAATCTGTGCACTGCCCTGAAATTCCATGTGCATAAATGAGCTGTTTCACTGAGTGAAAGATACCACTAGGAAGACAAGTTAAATCACAGATATTGACTCTTTCTTTCAAGGGACGCTAAGAGTGAAGAAATGAAATGTTAATAATGCTTTGTAGAGCAGCGTTCAAAGAAATAAAACAGTCCAGCAAAAAAAGAGAGGGAACAAATGGCCCTATCTACTGTGCTAATGAGCCTGGCAGCAGAAAATTAATTTGGTACCAGGTGTATAATATTGTGGAGAACTTATGTCTCCATTTGCCATGAGTAGCACTGAACCTGTTAGAAGAAAAGTTAAAATGGTTGGGAAATGTGTTATCTGCTTGCCTCATTGTTACAGCTGTTCTTAAAAGTTTATTTGGAAGTTTCAGGTCAGAGGATTCAGCTGACACATATTAATATACTCCTCAATTTCACTGATTTATACAGATCAAGAGAAGAAGCAGAAAAATACCGGAAGATATTTAGCCTTTTTTTTAAAAAAAAAAAAAAAAGTCAAAATTCTGTGTTACCAACGTGGCAATTCTAAAAATCAAATTGGTTATGCAGACTGACCTGAACACTACTGACACTTGCATCTCGCCTTTTAAGGCACTCTATTCTACTGTTCACCTGATGTATAAATACAAAATACTAGTATGAATTATCATTGTTACACTATGCCTTACGACTTCACATGTAAAGGCATTGTAAGGATGTTCTGAAGCTATTTTAAATTCTTATACACTCATAATTTTGTTTTATTTTCATTATAAACCTGACAAGTAATCTACTTTTTGCAGAAGTTTCAAATAATAAAACCTAGCAGAGAAAGAGGTACTGCTGATGACAAAGCCAGAAGGACAGTAGCTGGTATGGTTCCTAATACTGATGAAAATACATTCCCTGATGTTGATGCTCACAATATTACACCTGGTGAGTGGAAAAGGTAGAGCTATGAAGAGTCATTTCCTACCATGAACTGAATAGGAAATCTTTGATATGAAGATTTCTAGCCTACTGAATTATGTAATAAAAAGTACTACACCCAACCAGATTTGCAAATGCAATACCAAATTCTTCTCAGCTGGATACAAGTAAAAGATTCTTGGTGGTGTTCCTCAAAAGACCTGGTTGCCTCAATGCCAGACCAATGTGGTGGGTGTCTTTACAACACGGTCACGTTGCAGCTGCTCTTTCACACTCATGGAAACCTCAGCAGATGACCATGTAGGATTGAGTCAGACCAGTTCTTCTGCCAAACAGATTTGATCCTGAATATTATCTGATTTTAGTCTACATTTCCCATCTTTTGTCCTTTAATTTAAATGTATTTTGTCAAAGCAGTTCAAATAAACTAAATATTTAGAGATCAGCTATGTTGACTAGATATGCCAGTGCATTTTGCAGGTTGGGTTCACACTGTAATTTAAATATTATAGACAGCTTTATTAATTATTAACTATAGGTCTCACTAAGACCTACTGATTTCCTGAAACCCTTTTTCATTTGGCTTTTCTTATTCCATTCCCCCTTTCTAACCTAAAATGGAGCTCTGCATAACTGGGGAAATGTGTGAAATATGGCATAAAAAATACAGGTCAGTAAATAATTACACATTTTCAGATTTTTTTATGTTGTTCTCTTAACCTCATTGTAGAGTTTCAGACAATGTGAACTGAATGGGGACAGGCTTTAGCCACAAAGATATCACCTGCTCTTGCTTCTCAGTCTTATTTTGATAAAAAAGAAAACAGCAACAACAACAAAATAATCTTGGGTGCATTTTACCCTTTTCACGGACTAGGGAAGCATGTTCTTCTTAAGCTTTGAATATGGAACCTAGCTCTGAAGAATCACCTAGTTATGAATGAAGGGAAAAATACTAATAACCTCTAGGGAGATTCCATGAAGACTTTACTGATACCACCATAAAGAATAAGAAAATCTCAGACTAAGTGCATGGCTTGTCAGTGTATGTCTGCTGAGTTATGTTGATTCTGAGGGCATTATATTTGTATCACGAAATTCTGAAACAGATGAATACAAAAATAGACTATATCTTTATGTGTCTTTCCTGAACAGTCTCAGACCAGTATCATAATGGCTTCAAAGTTTGTCTAAATTCAGAAATATGATTTAAATAGCACCTCTGGGTCCTTATTAACACACATAATAAATACCTCTTCAGAGCTCTCCAGTTTCCTTGCTAATGTTTGGAGTTCAACAACTTCCAATTAATCAATTTTTAAACAGTGACCTCTGCAAGATAAAACTTCAATGTGAAAAAAAAAAAAAATAAAACAAAACATAAAGGCTGGAGGAGAAAGGAATATGGATGGACTGGGTCCAGTGTTTCAGCTGTTCAGATTCTGAAAATTGGGTTAACACTGAGAGCAGAAAGAGAAGCACGGTAGCTCCCAGCTCCATCAGGAGCTTAAGGACTGAGATATGACCTGTGATATACAATCCTGCCCTCCCTTCCACACAGCTCCTTTGCAGGCAAGCCATTGCATAAATACTGTCTTTTTAAAAGAAATAATACAGATTTTTTCCTCACCAAAACTGAAATTCAATCACTGAAATTCATAACACCTTGGGACAGTGAAACAAATGTTATTTATAATATATAGTAGTAACCTAATATCATCCATCAGGTATTCAAATATATGCCTTCAGCTACAGCATTTCCCTAAAGCATTCAACCCTTTTTAAAGACCCAGTTTTTGTGGTAGTGGTTAAAAAATGTATCTTTTACTTGATTAAGAGAACCACTTAATTCCCTAATGGTATCAGATGTTACCTGTCAAGAATAGAGACAAGAATTGAGCCTTGTTTCACAGAAGAAATATTAAAAACACTAGACAAAATCAGTGTCACTGCAATGTTGATGAAATACAGCACTCAGGAAACAGAACTTTGGTTAGAAGCTGCTGGCTAAGACTTAATCCAGGAAAGAGCAAAAACAACGCACACACAAACCAAAAAAAAAAGAAAGAAAAAAAGAAAATGAGAAAAAAAAAAAAAAATCAGTCTCCTTGGAAAGGCTTTTAGAAGTTGATAAAGGCTTGAGTTCTCTCATAGCTCTCATAGTTAAGGAAGCAGACAGACTGGGAGTCACTGTGTCTAACCTCTCCAAACAGAAAGATTCATTGTTGTTTTAAAGTGCTGACACAAGGTGAGGGTGGTAGCAGAAGGGACCCTCTGTACAGGCTAAGGGAAGAAATAAATCTATTTACAATAATTATTTTTATGGGGCCAGTAATTTTTTGCCTGATAAGGAATTAAGAAAAAACAAGAAGACATGAATAAAGAATTCTGTATCTCCTGCGCTGTAGGTCTGGGGTTTCTGAGGAGGTGAAAGATGAGTCAGACTGTGACTCAAAGAGCTGTCATGTTGGCACAGGGAGCATTGAGAGCCACCTTCTTACCCTCAAAGTGGGTGATCTGGTCTCAGGAGTGCTGTAACATTAGTCATCTGATGGCAATAAATTAGTAGAACAGTAAAAACTCTTTGCCATAAGCAAAAAAAGCTGTAGAAAAAGGGTGAAACGGCGAAGAAGAAGCAACTGTGTGGATGTTTTTGCATGATGTGGACCTTTCCAAAAGGCTACTTGGCCATTCACAGGCAAGGGCAGTGGGCAGGAAGCACCTCAAACCTGATCACAGCCTTTGAACCAGATGTGGACTGTTTCATCCTGTGGCTCGTTACACCAGACCTATAGCCTCACACCTAACAAGGATGCTACAGTACAATAAGAGTCATCAGCTGGATTCTCCTGTCCATGTCAACAGGTCATGTCAAGTGTTGGGAGCTGGAATTACCAAGACTTGTAATTCCAGTGTGGATCTTCATTCATTTTAAAAATAAGATTGCATCTGAGATTTAGTATTTCAAAGTAAGGTAAGAACTGCAGAAGGGTGGGAAAACTATACTCCACCCATGGAATACTGCTTAAAAAAATTTTAAAAATGATCCGAAATCCACATATGCACAAGAATAAGACTAGAGAAATGGAGCACTATTACAAAAGGTCCTGTTGCAGCCCAAGGGCTCATCAGCTGCGAATAATTTCTGAATTTTGGCAGGAACACACACTAGTTTAATTTGATTCTGCAAAAATTTGTTTACTTACGGTTCCTTCTTACTAATCAACAAGCTGTTTTGAGCCACCACTTCCAAAATTGTTAAAACATACAAAAACCTGAAAAGGATTTAGTGTACGGCTGCTCCACGGTTTTCTGCTTGAGGGCAGATATATATGTGTGTGTATATATATACAAAAAAAAAAAAAACCAAGACTAGAGATTATAAATATATCCAGTATTGAAATTACAGATTGAGAGCTATCTGTCTAAAGAAATGGTCAGGAAAATAATGAAATAAATTAAAAGCTTTAAGCTCTATAGCGTTACCATGAAAGGAAAACAGCCCCTTATGCTAGGACTAAATCAAACAAATCAATCTAAACTGTATGCAAATAAATTTTTGCTAGGGACAAAGATTTCAACTTGTCCATTCTAGAGTAACTTGAAACACTGAAAAAAATCCCACAGTTTCAAGGAGAAAAAGTCCTGGAATGGATATCTAAATGTGTCAGTAAGCTAAGGCTGTAAATAAATGCACAGCTGCAGAGTGAGACGTAGAAATTTAATTATGCACGATTGCTAAGTATTGATTTTGTTGCTAAAATACTATCACCATCGGTAATAAGCAGACCAACAGTATATATAATTTTATGGCACTTGTAGCAATAGAGCATAGGCCATGGCTTTAAGAAAAAAAAAACCTTTAGAAAGAAAAAAACATACCTTCCAATTTTTTTTCTGTTTTCAGAAACACATCCAGTTGTAACTTTCCCTTTCCAGTTCCCTGCCTGTTTTTTTCTGAATCTGGTAAAATACACAGGAACTTTCTAACACTCAGACTTGAAGTAGATAAAAATAAATGTGTAACAAAACAAAATTAAATTACTAATTTTTCCATTCAGGATATACAAAATGTTTTAGCCTAACTGTGTTAGTGAGAGAGGAAACAAAAAGTAATATGAGGAAACCTTTTATATTTTTCATTTTAGAAAGCTAGCCTTTGTCTCCCAAACAGACAAACTCCCTCAAAAGCTAATCACCTGGAAAAGATGAAAAAACTGAGGATTTCTACTACCCACAACTTCAGATGGAGCTCTATTGAGAGTGCTCAACCAGCAAAAGGAAAGGAAGGGCAAAAGCCGGAAAAAAGGAAACAGTGTGTTATCAAAGGACTATTAATTGCTCCCAAAGTAAGAGCAAGGGATGATCTTCTTCCTTTATTTACTTGGACGTTCAGCTGTCTAATCAAAGAAATGTTGTGTTGGGTGTGCTGAAAGAAAACTGTACCTTTTGTTTCAGTTATTGCCCACTAGACCTTAAGGGCTCTCGTTGGGCTGGTTTTATGGCTCACTACCGCACTTTAGAGAGGATGAGGAGCAGCAGACAGCTCCCAGTGTCAGCTTAAATGGTCAGTAAACAGGAACAGGATTACAGAGCACTGCTCAGCTCACTGCAGTTCTGCAGATGGTATTACTCTGTCGCTCCTTCCTTCCTCCACAGCTAAAAATTTCTAGTTATAGTAAATTTACTGCATTTGGAAATCTGACTTTCTAATTATAATCAGCTTTAATATTCAAGCCAATAGATCAAAAAAGCTAAGCCAAAACATCCTTCCATATGGAAGTCTTAGATAACAGGTTTGGACTACTTGGCATTCCCTAATTTCAAAGCAAAACAGTTTGGCATGAACCACATTTCCAGTGGCCCTCTTGCAGCTAGTACCTGACTAAGTAAATAAAAAATGTTTTTTTGCTGCCCTGCAGACCTCAGTATATTAGTCTTTTGTCTTCAGCTCTTCTTCTAAAACCTGGAAGAAGAAAAGGTGGACATGTACCTCTTCCTTTTGTCCTTTCCACGCTGCATCCCTCTCATACAATCCACTTACCAAAGTGTGCCTTACCCAAGCCATGAAAGTATAGAAGTATCAAGTCCTCTTTCTATTCAGAGCACTAAGTTTTATAATTTGCCTGAAGGCAGAATAGGAAAAAGCAGCTTTTCATGGGTTTTGTGGCATAAAAGAATTCTTAAAACAGCAAAATTATTTTGGAAGAACATTTCTTACTCCTGCTGGAGAGAGCAAAGATGTTCCTGATGATCTGTAAATAATATGTAATGTATGCTGATTTTTTTCCTCTCAGTTTGCTTTATTCTGCTTTTTTAAGGCTTCCTCAATGCTGAAAATTTAGCCTATTTCTAACAACAGATACCACTAAAGAATGCAAGTGTACTGGCTGAAAACAACCACAAGCACATTTCTCAGAGCATGTAAGACTTGACACTTATTTCTGTCCAAGATGAGGATTGCAGGAATGAAGAAAACCTACAATGATACTTTGTACAAAAAAATTTTTATTCCAGTTGTTTACTGAACCGCAGATGTTATAGGTCCATTTCTTTTCTTGGATGCTAACTGAACACAGTAAATTGTTCCCCTGGGAGTTTGTGAGCCACACAAGGCACATATAAGTACCCCAGTAAATGCCTGTCTGCATCCATAGGAATCCTGAGACCATTAAGAAAGCCAGCTCTAAAGGGCTGACGAAGCTCATGCTTTACAGGACCCGACCAGAACTCTGGCATCTCGGTGGAACAAACACATAGAAAAAGGGCCATTTATGAAAAAGCTTGCAGCACAACAGCACCAGCTCTGGGTCAAACTCTGTTGTTTTATGCCCCCCTCACCCTCACCTTTTACCCCAAAGGAAGACAGGAGCAGTGAGATGAAAGAGGAGTAATCAGGCACACTAAAAGTAGTGGGGCAGGAACACTTGCCACAGCTGTAACAGGAAGCAACAACAACACAAGGTCATTGTATCCCAAACCTGTCCTGACAAAGGCAGCTCTGTCATCTATTTACTTTTCCCAGTTTGTCTTGCTTTGTGACTTTGATAAACTGTCAAGACTAGCTCCTCCAAGAACTAATATATCCCTAAAACACTCTCTGCCAGCCTGACATGCTGTGCACTTTCTTGTGCCTCCGGAGCCTGCAGTTGGCATAAGGACTTTCCATGTCTTCCATAATGATTTTAAATACATTTTGCATGATTTCCCCAGCTGTGCTGTGTAAGACTGAGCAGCACCACAAACCCTGCCCTGTAACATTACTCTTGGCTGGTCCTGCGGTCCTGTGGGCTAAGCTGCAGAACCATTAAAAAATGCAGATGAGATAGGGGAATGCCAAACGCAGTACCGGTCTACGCACAAAACAGATCACTTACCAACGTTACCAGGGTGCTGAAATAAAGCATACTTTAAATCAGATTACTTTAGTTCATTTGGCTCCAAACAAGCACAACACTCAGGTTTCTCAGCTCCAGAGACATTTTTTTTAAAAGCCGACCAGGCTGAACTATTGCCCAGAAATTAAGACTGTCAGCAGGCTTACAGAGCAGCACGTGCATTTGATAAAATAACATTTTTCAAAGGTTTTGAAGCGGTTAAGACTCTTCCATTTCTGAAACATCAAGGAAGAGCAATGGGAGAACAATTTCTCAGGTGTAGCCTCTTGAGCTGTAAGACTGCCTGCCTCCCCAGGGTCCAGCTTTGTGTGCTCTGGAGCTGGGGGAAGGAGCACAAAAAGGGACAGTCGTGGAATAAGCATGCCATTCAGGGACTTGTGCAATATTTGTGCTATTTAAATTCACTTATTGAATGAACAGCTTATTTTGCAATAATTTGTCTGCGTAATCAAGCTTATAGCGAGGCCCTAGAATAGAACTGTTAATACCAGGGTGACTTAAGCCATCCACTTGCAAAAGCCAGAGAAAGAAAGGAGATAAAATTCATGTCTGAGGACGGGAAATGTTCCACAGCAAGAGCACAGAGTGGCCTTTTTCTGAAGAATGATGAGTGCTCTGCAGCTGCCCTGACCTCATTATATTCACTACGCTGAAATGCAAACTTCCTACTCTGCCACTTTCTTAGGAAGGTGAAGGAAGAGGTTTTTAAACTTGCCAGTCATGGATGATTGGACATCTTCCTTCCACTGATAATTAAGAGGAGTTAGACAGCCTAAACAGTGAGTGTGCTCTCCAAAACCTCACTCCTAGGAATGCAGCTGCTGGAAAGTAATTTTTGCATTGAATAATTTCACCTGCCCATTTTCACTCACTAACCCTCTGAGTTTCAACAGCTACAGTTCAAAATGAGGGATCACCTCTGGCAAGCCTGAAACAGATTAGCGATAAATTGCTTCTCCTCCTATTAAGCAATTTCAGCACATTACTCTGGTCAATTCAGTAGGTGACCGCTCTCCCTAGACACAGGGACCTTGGGGAATGAAGATGAAAGCTTTTTACTCCATAGGTAAACATGGTACATTTTTAATTCATTAAGATCCCCATCTAACTCTTCTAAAAACAAAAGATTGTTCACAGTGCTCTTTTAATGGAAATCATAGCAGATTACCAGCGAGAAGAAATTCAAAGATAATCTGTGCTTGAGAATTTAGTGCTTCCCCACAGCTGCACTGCAAGTGTTGTCTGCCTGTCGCCAGCATTTCTGAGCACTTCTTGTGTTGTTATGCTTTCACTAACCTAAAGCAGCAATGCAAATGTTTATGCTTGGTGCAGTCAGAACTAGTGATCTCAGTGGGACATCACACGGGTCCTGATCTCTTCACCATGTGCCAGCCTGAAGTATCACGTTCCAACATCCTGTTCTTGATGTCACTGAAACCATCCCCATTTACACCAGGACTGCAGCCTACGCTTGTAAGATTCTGCCATAAATTTTTTCCCTTCGAAAAGAGAAGCAGTCCCTTCCAAATTAACAGTGGCTTCCTGAGAAGGTGGGGTTTCTCATCCGAGAAGCCTCCAGAGACATGCTGGACATCTGCTACACAGCTACACACAAGACCTACTGTTCTCGTCTCACACTGTCCCTGGATTCTTGCCGTCCTTCAGGGAGCCACAGGATGCAGTGGCTTCCCACCTTCTTTTGTTTCCATCTACTTGAATGGATGTTGTAGGCTAAATTCCAAATCAGGATAAAATTAGGCTGTTGCCACTGACTTTTGGGTTGACTTTAAGCTTTTGCAGACTGTTTCTTTACAAAGTTATCTCTTGATGAAAGTCCTAATGGTTTATGTGACCACAGGAAGAGAGATCAGTCATTATATTTTCCATCATTATTTTTTCATGTTGGAAAACAAAATGCCTTTTTGTTTCCCAAACACAGAACTTCATGCTATGTAAAATTTTGCTTAAAGCAAAAAAAAAAAGATCTTTCTTTACCAAAGCCCTGGAGTTTATCTAGGAACTGCGATCTTAAAATGTTGGTCACATCTTTTCTCAAATAACAAAATGACTTACAAATACAATTCCTGTGAAATGTATAATACGAAATTTAAACTTCAATCCAAAAAAGTAAAAGTCACTCATAGTTTACTCCAGCTCCATGTAGTTATGGCATTACCCAACATAAGATCTGCATTCTCAAGTAACGGAGCATTCAGTTCTCTAGAATGAGTGTTTTCACATTCACCTTCTTTCTGACTAGAAATCTCAGGAAGGCATACACTCAATGGCACTGTGTGGTCAAAAGAGGATATCAGAGGCCCTGTGAAAGCATTGCAGGAGGTAAGCCCACTGCAGGAGCTCAGTATGCACCTGACTGATGTGTGTATAAAAAAACCCACCCAAAACCAAAAAGCTAGTCCACCTCCAAATGTTTTTTAGAATTGATGAGACTAAGTGAGGTGGTGGCTGGGTTCACACACCAAAGGAAAAATATTTATTTCAGACTTGACAAGTATCTACTCATTCATTTAATTGCACTATATTAATCATATGTTTGCTAGAAAATTTTTTTTCCCTCTTCCAAGTGATTGCCTCACTATAGGCTCATTCTCTTACACTTAGTACTGTTAAGTATATATCTTTTTCAGACAATGAGCTGAATGTAATTTTTTCATTACTAGAACAGCAAGTGGCTGTATCAGCAATCTTCAGTTACTAGGGCTACACGGCCACCATATCACCTGTGTAAGTTCTGCATCACTTAATATCATGAATAGTTGTGCAGTGTACTAGAATACATGGTACAGAAAAAAATTAGTCTAAGGTATCTCCAGTGCATTCAAAGAGAAAATATTTGTATTTTCTGAATGTAAAGAAAGAATAATGAACCACAAATGGTTAGCGATTACTAAGTCTAGGGATCATGTGGTATGCATGCAATATTTACTGCTCTGTTCTTTATATTATGGAAGGTAAGTATATAATACACCTGAAACACCACAGCAACTGTCAGACTGGGTTTGGGAGATTATGTAAAAGATTATGTAAAAGACAACTCTATTGATAGGTAAGAGACTATAAATAAAAAGCCATGATAGATTTCATTGATCTAATGCCCTCTGAAGGCGTAACTCATCAAGTTGTTTGAGAACATTAGATGCCGTGTTTGAACAGCAATCCATGTCTGTCAGTAATTTGAATTTTAAATTCTTGCAATAGCTTCAGGGAAAAGCAGTGGGTGTACTCAGACGGCTAGAGGTATGAGGAAGAAGAGATAAGAGACATTAAAATAAAAAAGCAAGAAAAAGTGTTGATTTCAAGGTATGCACTGTTAATTAATAAGTTATGAGCCAAAAAGAAAATGCATAAATAGTCCAGTGATGGCCTTCACAGTTTAAAATTAAATTTAACTCAGAACTCAAAGAAAATCTAGCAGACATTTTCTTCTAGCAAATACCTGCTTTTTCAGCTCAAGAAGTATTTTTCCCTGATTTTTGAATGCAGGCAAAATACTCTTTATTAAAGACTGAATTGTTTAGTAGTGAAATCCATTCTAATTTGGCTAATGATCAGCTGCTGGCCAATAACAACAACCAAAAGATTATGTCTGAAATGCACAGAATATAATTATTTGTTCTGAACTAGCCTTGAGCCTACAGTAACTATAGGAAGCTACTCAAAAAAAAGTGTGTGCATCAATGTGCCATGGTGAGATAAACGCCTGAATGATCAGATTAGATGAATGAACCTACCAGGTGCTGATCAGATTAGATGAATGAACCTATCAGATGCTGACATTTTCCTTGCTTATCACCTGATAAGCAAAGTCATGGTCCTACTATGACCAGTTTTGAGAAGCGTTTAATGCATGGAAAAGATGCAAGGAGTGAAATATATCTAGCTTTGGAGTCTAGGTATGAGAGTGAAGGGATGCAATGAAAATTGTACACTCTAAACTGGCTTCTCTAGCAGAGGACAGCCATGTATTGTACATTCTAGTTATGTAGAAAATGCTTCCCTACTTGGATGGGTTGAGGACTTGATAAGCCCAAGTAAAAGGCACAGA
>NW_008631246.1:0-5800 GCF_000691845.1 Merops nubicus | reverse complement strand
CCCTACAGTTGACACTGCCTCCTCAAATCCTCCAATCATGAGTTGATCTGGTAAGGAGGAAGACAGATAAGCCATAGCTCAGTTGAGGCCTCATCTGTTTGTCTCCTTCAACCAGAGAAAGCTCAACAACCTGCCCATAGCAAAAGAACACTGAAGTACTTTGTAGGACAATCTATAGTTTGTACAGGATATCCACCTGCCTGAAATATGCAGGAACAAGAAGGAATTTTCCTAGGAGGAACAGACTGGACTAGTTTTCTGTTGCCTTTTTCAGCACCAGAAAAAAAGGAAGTTGCACAAGATGGACACAATTCAAATTTTGTCATCACTTGTGACTTTCAAAACATCCCAACAGGCAGAGTCCAGGGCAGTAGAACACTGACAACCACATCTCTAATGTGGAAGGTATGACAGAAGCTGGTGGGTATAAAGAAATGGTCAGGTCCAGCCAGCAACATGACACAGCTTCAGCTTTGGGAATGGAGGAAGAAACCATCAGGTTCTACACCTCTATCCTCCCAGCAGTTTGCTTAGTGCAGTCTCTAAGCAGACACAGAATTTTTCTGTCTTCCATCTATATCCATGCACTGCTTATGCCTAATTACGTTTTCTTCAGAAGTGCTTTCTAATAAAATCAAAGCCTGCTGCTTAAGCCCTTGTCACACATCTGTGCCACCCCTGCGATGTCAGTTCATTTATAATTAAACACTAGAGAGCTTTATGATCTGTCACTCATCATTTATCTAGAAGGTTGTTTCATTTACCCAATTAAACAGGTATATATTGTCAACATACTATATGTTTTCTTGAATACTTGCCTGGTGCTGAAGCCCTGTACCATTTCATTTAATTTGTGTACACTAAAAGCTAGACCAAATTCTTCTGAGATCAAAAACTGTTGTAATAACAACAGTAGCTTAAGAGTTGGTATTATCTATGAGTTCTCACGTAAGCTTCATATACATATTGAATATAGAATTTCTATTGTATACCTAATTGTGGATTGCTTCTTTAGTTCCCTCTCAAGTCAATATAAATTTTATTATAATTTATGTGACAGCTTGGTTACTGGCAGAGGAATTCATTTTGCTGAAAGATGAAGGAGAGTAAGAAAATTAATGTAGCACCATATTGAAAATAACATGAAGTACAGCAGGAGAATGAATCCATATAAACTTATAATTTCCTGTTTCTGAAAGGAAAAAGACAGAAGTCTACGGAAATGTCTTGCTCACACATTTATAATAACACTGTAATTTGTCAATTATATTCCAGTAATATTCTGTCCTGGCTAACTAAAGATTAATTTTACATACTGTAAAACCATCTTTTGAAAAAAAGTTCACAAGACCTCCTTCTCTAAGACACGGAAATTCTTCTCTGCCAATAGACCCATGATAACACCACTGAAAAATTGACAAGTTAATAACATCTACAGAGAACTTGTTAAAGACAGAGGACCCTGATTATGTCCTGTCACTCTGCTGACCTTATTTAATGTCTTCCACAGTACAGAGTCTGAGTATGAAGAGTATCAGGCTTCCAAGACTACAGATCCTGTCATCTAAGCATATAAGTCATCTTGAATTCAGAAGTTTTTCATTCAAATATGATTTCACACTACCAACAAGATTCAAGATACCAATAACCAATAAACTAATTTATAAAATTTTTCAAACCTCTGGATGAGCTTTGTCTGCCAAGAGCCCACTTAACAACTAAAATAGCTATTTGGTCTACATAGTTTCTAGGAACGCCCAACTTCACAAGCATCTGAAATGAAAAAGCAACTCCCTAGACAGCCTGAAAGTTCCTTGTGAACTTACCATTAGTTACATATGTGTCCTGCAGTACCCTTGCACTGAGCTCCAATATAATTTATATAATTGGCAGGCAAGCTCCAGGACTATCAAGAGAACCTTCTAGAGAAGATGAGAAAATGAAATTAATTTTAACCTTGACACCACACTAGACAGTGCCCCCTTTTCCTCCAAAGTCCAAATGAGAGTGCTTGCCTAATGAGACACGGGTTGCTAGGCTCCACAGAGCCTGAGACTGAACTGCATCTCTTTTCCAGGAGATGGTCCAAATCCAGCAGCTTTCAAATACTGAGATGGAAGAACCTAACTCTTTCTATTGGCTCCCTACAGTTCCCTTCTTCTGTAAGAACATACAGTGGAATAACATTTGGAGATGTCAGGTGATGGCAAGTTAACCTCCACATGGGTGCACACCTTCATGCAGACAGTGTTAGACTCCACTTTGGTTCATTTTCCGAATTCCATGTCGAAGTGACTAAGTCTAAGAGCTGGAAAGTTTTCAAGTTGAAAAGCACTTGTCAACATGACTCAGCCAAGGAATATATTTAAAAGCAGAGAACTCAATTACATCTGGAATGTCCGTGCCCTGCTAAGGACAGCAATTTCAGGTGTGACAGAAAGTTTAATGTGAATGATTTGGAAGTCCTAACTGAGACGCAGCTTTTTAATGGTGAGGTAACAACATTTAAATAAATACCAGATGATTGCTTTAAAATTAAATATTATGCTTAAACATTATTCAAGACAGGAATGTCTAGTAAAAAAGTGAAGATGTGAAACAAAAATATGAAGAGCCAGCTTCGACACAAGAATATTGAAGTTATTTGGAAGGCTTGTATAGGATATGCAAACTTACTTGGCTGACAACATTTAACCTTGTTTACTATCTCTAAAAATTGATACTGAACTTTACTAATACAAATGTCTTTCAAATTAGCATTTTCTTTCACTTGCATTTTTCTCTATTGAATATATATCTTTCGGCTGATATATCATGGAGCTCACACAGTGTTTGGAATATTCTTCTCAAGCACACAGTGTGGCTCAACTTTGTTCTTAAAGGAGATTTGCCACTGACTGGAAAGTTGAACTACCTTTAAAGGCATTTGGAAAACTTTTAGTGCTCTAAAAAGCCAGGTCATTTTGCAGTCTTCTTTATCTTGTTAGCTTTAAAAATTCAGTCAAATGCTAACACCTGTAGTTATACAGGACAATAACACACATCATGTTCCATGTGACCTATGAGCTGGTTTTGCGACGGGACCTCGGCAACAAAAAGGTTAGAACTAATGAAGAAACAAGTTCCATCTTTTCAGCTTGGCAAAAGGTGAACATGTCAGGGCACAGGACTCAGTGCGGAACTGGGAGTGGTATGAAAGAACCCGTGAAAAAGAGGAGGGTCTAGCCAAAACTCTTAGAGTAATATGAAACATTGACTTTTTGTGTAAATCTAGTCTACGAAAAGGTTATAACAGCATGAGAAACAGCTCAACCTTGCAAATAATTTCATCAGAGACAATGTGAACTTAGGATTGTGGTCTCTGGCAACATCCTGCACCATCATACTGAATAAACAGTCTGAAAAGCATTCATACTTCTGTCTTCAGATGGGATGGTTGATTTGATATTATTTAGAGCAGAAAAGGTGTAGATGCATATCAGGCATGCAGAAGCCCATTGTTATACACCTCCTGGGTGTTACGCTGGATAGGAGAAAATAGGAGGACAAATAGAAAACTGAGAGGTCTTACACAAGACTGAACAAAGACTCAGTTCAGCAACACTATATCCCTCTAACACTGAACCCCAACTCACTACAGCTCCTCCAGCTCTTACAACCCTGTCCCCAGTTACAATTATGTCTGCACCTTGACACAATTTTTCTAAGTCTCCTGCCACATACATAAATGTTTCTTATTTCCTCACCCCCCTATTGCAAAAGAACCACATCCATCACGTCCCCACTAGCGCGCTCTGGGCTACCACCCACCCAGAGGTGCTAACCAGACAAACCTGATGTGCTGTGACTGCAGACATAACATGAGGTGGCATCTGGTGATGCCGATTGTTTGGCTGGCGGTGGTACCCCGGCACCCAGGGCAGCCAGGTCAGGAGTGACTAGCTGTGTTTAGACTCACCAGCCATCCCCTTCTCTCAAAGGGGCAAACAGGACATTGCCCCTCGGCCACTCCTTGGTCCAGCCAGCCGCTGCTGCTCCCAGCTTTCAGAATTAGAACACGTACCCTGATGGTAAGGGGCACAAACTTGATAAATGGTGCATACAGAAAGACTGTTTTGCTCCACTCTGCTCCTGTTCTTTCCCTGGCTTCTCTCCCACTCCATTATCCCTGGTTGTGGGATACTGGTTTGGAAGTTTTGCTTATGCTACTTCTAAGATCACTCTCAGTAACACCAGGAAAACGTTGATGCTTTTCACTCTTTTCAAAACTTTGACTCTGGAGCTCACAAAGTATTTTGACTCCTTTACAGAGTCAATAGGGAACTCTTCACATCCTGATGAGATTTCATTTTTATTTGGAGGGCTTCTGTATGTGTTTTCGAATGTGTTTTTACTGTCTCTGAAATAGCTGTTCAGATTCTATCACTTTAGATTCTGCCAACACAACAAACAAAACACAACTGGGTGTAATCTGATTTTTTTCTTCTCATCAGACATCTTCAGACAATGCTGTAGATGCACAGACATAAAACTACAAGGGAGTATTTAAATACGAAGATATTAATTCTTAACCTGATGTTTCAGTACAGCTTGACAGTGATGCAATACCTGAGCAGAACAAAAACTCTGTATTTGTGATCAACAGCAAATCCAGTAGTTATACTACCTGTAGTAATGTTTTATAATTTAGTAGTGTCTTTTAGCCTAAAGGCTTCAGGAGTTTCTTCACCAAAATAAATAATTTATCAGGATACTTTAATAAAAGCAGAATTTTGTTCAGGTAGTTTAATAGTTATCCTGGGAGCAACTCCAGAGAGACAAAAGCAATCACAGTCTGGACGGTTCACAACACCACTAGAAACTAAATGACATGATTTATCATCACTTTACTTCAGTTTTACACTTGTGTAACTTCAAGGTTTAGCGAGCTGCACCGGAACATAGAAGTGATGAATAGTGTGCCATATTCCTCTCTGAACACAATATGTGCAAGTATTTTAAAGTGTTGGTTAGGAACTGGGGAGTGGAGTGGGGCAGATTGCAGTGTGAATTAAGTGTTGATAACAGTTTTCTTCCTGTGGCTAATTAATACCTCACAACCGGATAATTTTAAATAGTATGCGGCTAACTTCTCAATATGGAGAAATAAATCCATCTTTTTTTTCAAATCTTTGCTAAATTCAGTGAAGCACTCACTGTGAACAGATGTTCTAAAACTTAAACCAAATTTCTTTCAACCTTCTGCTACAATTACCATGTTTTTCAACTATCTGGTCACAAACTGTTTTCTCAAGTTAAATACCTTCTTTATCTTTTCTAGAGAAACACCAGGCTAAAGGTACCATTTTTTTAATTTAACAAATGTGTCTCATACTTTGATGTCAAATGCACTTTCTGATATCTACCTAAGTGGCATGCAAAAATATTATTTTCTATACTCTTGAATAATCATTAAATTTTAAAGAAGCACATTAGAAATCTCCTCTATTTTTAGGATGAAACCTAGAATGAAACTTACCCTCATCAAGCAAGAGTGTTTACATTTGGCCCTTTTCCTCATTTTTAGTCATAATTACTGTGTTCACTCTAAACACGCAGGATGAAATATTTATGTCAATGGCTAGACTACTGTCAGATTTGAACTCACTTTACTACTTGATGTTTTTTGAAACACTCAGATAATTTTGAAAAGAGCCTTTCATTTTATCTCACTTCATTTTTTAGCATGCATTACAACATTGACTCTCTTGACGTACGGGAACAGACTCTATAACCCGCAGGTCCTACAGCAGGTGTGTTT
>NW_008631245.1:871-1140 GCF_000691845.1 Merops nubicus | reverse complement strand
AGCAGGCGCTCGGGAAGGGAACCAGCCAGGGAAATCCATTTTCCAGCAGTGAGAGGTGATATTGCACAGCAGAAACACAGCTGAGGAAACGGCTCCTGGGGGTCGCCTACAGGGGCTGCACGGGGCAGGCAGCTCGTCCCTGGCTTGGTGCCCCCAGGGCCAGCAGCTTCTCCACCCTGGCCGGGCACACACCACTGGCACCCGGGGTGAGAGGGGGTGTGGGCAGGGCAGGGTGCTGGGGCAGTGGGGAGCCAGAGCTACCAGGGCTG
>NW_008631245.1:348-791 GCF_000691845.1 Merops nubicus | reverse complement strand
GGCCAAGCAGCAGCCACAAAGGCATAACCCAGTCCCCAGACCCTGGTGGCTCAAACACTGGGAGAGGAGGGAAGGCTTATTGGGAAAGGCTGCACTGAATATCTCCCTGCTCAAGGCATCAGCCCCACCTTTAGGAGGAAGAAAGGGGACAGCTGGAAACACTTCAGCATAAAGCAATGGTAACTTAGCTGCACAAACGAAGGTGCTCACAGCCTCAGCAACCTTGCTCTGCTGCCTTCACTTGCCACTTACAGAACCAGTTGCCCAGTAATCTGCAGGAATCAGGCCAGGAGCTGAAGTTGCCTGTGAGCAGAGCAGGAAAGGTGGGGAAGGCACCTGTGCTGCTCGACCAGAGGCCTGGCCACCCAGGGACCGCTGCAAGGGCCCAAGCAAGCCCACAGGCAAGGCCAGGCAAGAGAAGGCAGAGCCTCCAACACCTCCCT
>NW_008631245.1:0-294 GCF_000691845.1 Merops nubicus | reverse complement strand
CCTGTCCCCAGGGTGGGGACCCGGTGCCTGTCCGATGAGGAACACCCCCTGTGGAGACTGCAGGGGCTCCTTGTCCTGCCTGCAAGTCATGGTCTGGGAGTAAGGGTGCACCATGGAAGTGCTGAGCTGGGTGAGCCCCAGTGCCAGGGAGGGCCTGAAAACCCTGGAAACTGTGGCTGCAAGAGACCACAGGGGCCCTCCCCACAGTGCCGGGGTGGCGTCCTCGGGGCGATGGGCTCCTGCTGAGCTTTCTCCTTTCTGACTTCAGGGGCCAGCCTGAGCCGTGACTCCCTA
>NW_008631244.1:404-1345 GCF_000691845.1 Merops nubicus | reverse complement strand
GGATGTCCCTGCTCAGGGCAGGGGGGCAGGAAGGTCCCTTCCCACTCAACCCACTCTGTGATTCCCTGATTCTATGAATGAATTCAGCAAAGAGCAGGAGAAACCCAGCCCTGGGTGTGCTCTGCAAGGCCCAGTTCAGAGCCACTGCCCCTCCCTGGCTTTCAGAGAAACACACTCTGAGTCTTTCCTGCTTCATTTGGGACACACTTCTCCATCCTGCTCTTGCAAAACACCAGCACAGCCACAAAGGGTCACCGAGCACAGCCCTGGGGCCCTGGGAGGATGTGTCCTGGTCCCCTTCCCCCCGAGGCACTTGGTGACCCAGCTGCTGGGTGGCGACGCCCACCCTGGGCGTGGAGACCGAGCCCACCCCCACCCCCAGGTCACCTAACAGATGTGTCCAGATGTTGCCTGTCTCGGTGTGTATCCGGAAGATGCTCCTGAAGCAGGCCCTGAAGGATGGCATGGGGGGCCTGTGCCCGTGCAGGAGGTAATCGTTGTCCTTCAGCCAGTCGGGCAGCACGTCGTAGGGGATCCCCCGCCAGCGCCCTTCCCACACCTGCAACACGCCCAGTGCTGGCCCCTGAGCACCCCAAACGGCAGGAAGAACCCCCCCAGCAAGAGTCTTCCCTACAGCCAGGGCTGAAAGGGCCCCGAGAGGCTCCTCAGGGAGGGGGAGTTCAGCTCCTGCAACGTCAGCACCCAGCGGGACGCCTCAAGCCACCCGCACCCTGTGGGGTAACCCAGGCTGACCCCCCCCCAGGGAGGGTCTGCACCCTTGGTTTGAACCCTTCCACACCCCAAGTGGCCCTTCCCTGCATTGGGGAACTCCCTGTTTGGTCAAGAAGAGGGAGCCCTGGCTGGCAGCAGGACCAGGCTGGCCCTTGGAGCACGTCCTCGCCCAGGGAGAGCACGGGGAAGGGCTGCAGGTGAGCCCAAGG
>NW_008631244.1:0-302 GCF_000691845.1 Merops nubicus | reverse complement strand
GAGCACACCCCCCACCCCTGCCCCTTCCTGGGTGACACCACCAGGAGCAGGCCCAGGAGCTCCCCGGAGCCTTGGGAGCATCACAGGGACAGAGCGACGTGCCCCAGCCCTGGGGCTCAGGAGCACCCCAAAAGGAGGATCCGGGGAGTCACTCCGTGCTCCTGTACCTTGTACACAAACTCCTCCATCTTCTCCATGGCGTGGTGGGCCTGCAGGGGCAGGGTCAGCACACGGACCACCTCCTCCTCCTCCTCACGGGCTGCCGGGCACGGCGGCTCCTCAGCCTGGGGGGGAAAGGCCGG
>NW_008631243.1:4984-10681 GCF_000691845.1 Merops nubicus | reverse complement strand
ATGTCCTGACAGTTTCCCTATATTTCTATATATGATGAGGGGACCGAAGCATCTCTCTTACAAAGAAGGACTGAGAGACCTGGGGCTGTTTAGCCTGGAGAAGAGCGGACTGAGAGGGGATCTTATCAATGCTTATCAATAAAGGGCAAGTGTCAGGATCAGGCCAAACTCTTTTCAGTGGTGCTCAGTGACAGGACAAGGGGCAACAGGCACAAATTGGAACACAGGAAGATCCTGTGATTCTATGAAATACCCCTGGTCACTGAAAGTATTTGAATGTCACTTTGTTAGGCTGCGCATTGCATTTGACAGAGCTAGCAAAGGAAATGAGAAGTGATAACTGATAGCACCGTGATTAGATCAGCCACCTTGGGAAAGGTGCTGAAGCAGAGATATTTCACTAAAATAAGGAGAATCCTGGGAATAGATTTCTGGCAAGTGATCTCAAACAAGATATGGCCAGAATTAGAAATGGATTTTGCAGCCAGATAAAATGTAATAGATAGAAGGCAGCTCAAGATGATATATTGTGAGGGCCTACAGAGCGACTATAAAGTTTGTTTGCAGTTATTTAACACAGAGATCCTAGAAAGACTTAACTTCGATATGCACTTGCTGTGTTATTAACTTTAAGGTGCAGAAATAAAACAATGTTGCATTAAAGCTCTCTAGTAAAAAAAGGAAGCTGCCTTCTCCCCAACTATCCAACCCTGGCTTCAGTGGAGTTGCATTACCTGATATCACAAGATAGAAGTGACTATATCAATGACAGCAGTGGAGCACCAAATTCCACATCCATAAAATCAGATGGGACAGCCACAGCATCCCATGGGAGCTCCCCATGAATACACAAAGGCGGACTTCAGACATCAACCGTCTACGTGACCAAATACCAGGTCATTTCCTCTAGGCAAAATCTGCATTCAAATCATCTAAGACAATCAGAGTTCATAGATTTTGACATGAAAAGGGGCAAGCTTCCATTTTTGCCAGTGTTCATGCCCACATTGGCACCAGAAGGAAAGACTGTCTAGGTTTTCCAAAGTGCCGTGCTGCTTGCTTCAACACTTTTAGAAATCAAGGCATTTCCACACCCATAAGTGTTGAACCTGGGCCGAATCTCTTGTCCCTCGCATTTGGAAAAAAGTTTCATTCCCAGCACTAGTACCTGAGAGTGTCCATCAAAACAAAGCTCTACTTTTGCAATTAAACAAGCTCTTCCTGACAGCCCACAAGCTGAATCCTGCTGCCTGACTTTGTCATCATTGTTTTGAACGAGCGAGAGGTGGGAGGGCAGTTTCTGTCTATACTAATCAACATCTAGGTGGTTTCCTGCCCATTCATTCATGTGCTGAAAGTGATTTTGACAGTAAGAAATCCACTGAACGTAAGCCGGCCAGTAGCAGCTGCTCAAGAAATGCCAATAACATTATGCATATACTCCAAATTTCCCCAATGGTCATGTTACTGGCAGGTGATATGAACTTAAATAAAGCATGTGAAACACAAAATCAGGACAAATAATTATACTGGAGTACAGACTTCTACGCTGAAGTAATTTTTGCTCCATGTGCCTTATTTAGGTTGAGGGTTTGGGTAGCAGAAAGAAAATCTTTTTCCCACATTATGTCTGTGGCAGAGCAGGGTGCTTGGGTTCCCTGCTGCTCTGTGGTCCCAGCTCTTACACCCACACAATTAGCAGCAGCTAATAGTAGTAAGCAAGACTGAACACAAATTCAGAATGAAAATTACTACAAGGAAAACAAACAAACAAACAAACAAAAAAACCTGCTCCAGGTTTCAAACCAGTTCCTGAACTGCCACACAACAAACAGGCATCCTCATTTGAGCAGAAAAAAAGCAAGAAGGGAAGAAGCCTGGATTAAATAAACCAAGCGCAGCCCACACAGGGAGTGGGCAGAGTCCACCAGTTTGGGACATCATCCTCCCGGTGAGAAAGGGCAAGTGGGCAAGACTGATACTATCCTTATCACCAGCACAGCAAGGGCTGTTTCATGCATCAGCTTGATGAACGATAACACAGCTTTTCTGGTAAAAAAGCCTTTGCTACTAGTACTGTGAAATTACTCCCTGGGTAAGGGCTATACTCGGGCCTGGCCCTTCATCCCTTGCATCTCTTCAACACTTCAGTACAACTCTCCAACCTGGCAGTACAGGCACAAATCTCTGAGAAGCCTGATCCAACAGCCACGGTCTTTAATCAGCGTGGGTGGTTTCCGAGGATGCAGGGCCCATGGCCAGCCTCTGAGGAACCAGGCCAAGGGCCCGAGCTCACGACGGCCCTCAGCATCCCAGCAGCTGTACGGGACCAGGAGCGGGTGCAAGGCCCTTGTCTCTGCAAACACCAACAGCCATTGCCAGAGTGCAGCTACTGCTTTCTGGAGATAGCCCACCCGAGTCACCTGTGGTAAAGGCTCTGCACCCCGTTACTGTGCCTCTGAGCCCTCCACATCTTTCCTTGCTTTCCCCAGGAGTCATCTCTCAACTATTTTAGCATCGAGATGCTCGGGGATTCTCCCCTCAGACTGCTGCACTGGCAGCAATACGTGCTTTCATTGAAATCATTCCCCTTGGAAAGCCAACAGGGTTTCTCTTTCTAAAGACACGGACTCTCCAAGCCAGACTGGCTGCCTCTGAGGTGCTGGACAGAGAGAACATCAGAGTCACTAATGGGGATGGGGAATGTCCCCACTCATCAGAAACAGCACCCTGACTTACAAAAAACAAAAATATTTTTTTAAAGTATTTTACTTTTCACTTTTGATGCTGTTTTTCACTTTTTCTTGTCTTGGTACAATTAAGCCAGCTTCATTTCTAGTCAGGGTGTTTACAGTTGCTGCAGTGGGCGCCAGGACCATAAATGGGTTGCAGTTTCTCCAGTACCTGAGACCTGCTTATGAACAAGGGTGACCATCCTAACACGCCTACTTTCTACATTTTCCCTCATTCTTCCTACATTTTCCCTCATTCTTCCTACATCTTCCCTCATTCTTCCTACCTCTTTCCTAATTTTTTTTCCCAGTTCTTGTCTCTTTCTTCCTTGACAAAGCTACTTCATGGTGAACTATGTCCAGGGTGAAATCTCCTGTGTGGTCACAACAAAAGCTTAAGCAGCCATATTTTCCCCAAACCTCCTCCATCACACCCTAGCCCTGCTCCTGCCAGATGTCACAGACCAGAAAGAAAGCCATCTGCCACCTCCCCTGCACCCTTGTGCCCACAGGTGGTTCAACACCAACCTGCTCCCCCATACAGGGCCTAATAACTGGGGTACAGCAACCACAGCTACGGTGTCGGTATGTTCAATCAAAACTTCCCAGCACCTCTCTGAATCCCCTGAGCAATAGCCCAATATCAACACCTCGCCTGCCACCCCACCAGTGGTGGCCACAGCCCCCAGCTGGAGGTCCCCAGGGTAAACCAGGGCTGACATGACCACCTCGCCCCCCAAACAGTGAGGTGCAGAGCTCTGCACAGGGCAGCCACAGCAGCACCACACAGCACAGTGTCAGTGAGTTGTGCTGCTGCAACCATCCCCAGGACACTGAGGTCTGCTGCACCATCACCTGAAACTACCCTGCAACAACAGAGAGACAGGGCAGGGAAACTAGACATACCGGTTAAGATGTAGTTTATAGCCCAGCTTTTCAAAGTTCACTAATTGTAGTAGAGATTAGGTTTTTTTCTATTCCTCCTTCCAGACTGAAGGACTTTTGATTATACAATCATAGAATCGTTTAGGTTGGAAAATACCTTTAAGATCACAAAGCCCAACCATTAACCTAAATCTTCCAAGTCCATTCCTAAACCATGTAGCTCCAGTGGCATTACACAAATTTACAAGAGATGAGTTTCTGTCCCGGTGCCTCTAAAAGCACATGTATTCTATTTGACAAGTAAAAGTCTTCAGCCAGGTCCCACAACTTCTCCTGTATTTGTTACTGTGACCTCTTGCCCCCTGGTCTCCCAACAGCTACACTCTTTTCAATACACATAACCTCCTGAAATTCTTACCTGGCCCTTACTTCTCTGTTGCTTACAACCCAGAAGTTTCCCTTCCACTCTCTCTCAAGACCCCTGTACCTACCCAACTGTCCACTCCTCAGCCATACTTGGCTTCTTATGCCTGAAGTAATTTGGTGTGTTAACAGTATTTAATTAGCAGTAACAAGTCATGCACTAATTCACAGTTTATGATAAAAGAAAAAAAAATGAAAAAGGAAAAAAAGGAAGAAGAGTTACCATGTGACTATGGAAGTTCACCCCCCAGTTTCAGACTAGGATGCAATTAAAAAGCATCTGTTTAACACAACACAGGCACACACCTGCAAAATCATGTACTGTCAGAGTGGCACAGAGTGCCTCTGGAAACAGGCTGACCAGAGAAGCTGTGGATGCCCCATCGCTGTTAGTGTTCAAGGCCAGGCTGGATGGGGCTTTGAGCAGCCTGGTCTAGGAAGGTGTCCCTGCCCATGGCAGAGGGGTTGAAACTAGGTAATCTTTAAGGTCCCAAACCATTCTATGATTCTCTGCTTAATCACCAAGATTACATGAAGTGTTAGGTGTTACTTGTCCCATCCTAATATGAAGTACTGCTCTGTCCCAGGTAAGGCACCTGAAAGTTTCATAAATATTGTAATACCGGTATAAATCTCTGCTCAAACCAAACATGCTGCAGTGGAAAACGATGCAAACAATACCACAGCAACACCCCGTGTCTTCACACTCTCCAGACCACATGGTTAAGGTTTGTAATGGCTGCAGACTAGGTACTTAGTGGCTCCAACTTCACCATCCCTGCTAGCTTAGTATCAATGTTTCCATTTGTGGGGAAAAAAAAACAACAGCAACAAAAACCCCTAACAACCCCCCCACACACACACCCCTATTTTAAAAAGCCTCCAAAAAACCTTGAATGTTTTGTTCAGTTTGGTATCTACTGGAAAAAGAAAAGCTCTTTCCAAAAAGCAGAATAGCACCTGTGTTTAGGGCTTTCTACATTTGGAGGGATGTGAGAGTATGGGAGCAAGATCAGGCCCTTAATGAGAGAACTGAGGAGTTCACCATACTCACAATGCCAGAATGATAAAATGTTAATGAAGTGAAAGTGTATTAGTGAATTATTAAAATGTCACGCCTCTCTGCAAAACACAGAGCGAGAAAAACTCAGTGAAGATAATGATAAAAATAGGATCCAAACATTTGGAACCCTTCTCCACCTCCAAGAAAAAAGCTTCACAAAATCTGGTGTTAAAATGAACATATTAATTGGGTATAGTCTACAAATGATCTACTGTAAACCCTAGATAAAAGCAAGTTGGAATTGGGGTAAAATCAGATCTAATCCAGTTAAATTTGGATGGGTCTCATCTTCAGCTTTCTCCCCTCTCTAATAACCTCTCGTAACCCCACCAAAATGCCACAGCAAGCGCAGCCACCCCCTAAACTGGAGAAGATCTTACTGAGGGGAGTCACACCAAGCACAGCTCGGCAAGGAGGGGTCGGCTGGAGAGTGTGCACCCGCTTGCTGTGCCCAAAGCTGACTTTACCCAGGGCAACGCTTGGCCTCTCTGCAAAGCCCAAGAGAAAAACCACACAGCAGCTCTCTGGAAGGGAACTGCAGAGCTGCCGGGGGCTGGGGAGGGGAGCCTGGCAAGTCCGAGGCAGGGTCACAGG
>NW_008631243.1:0-4953 GCF_000691845.1 Merops nubicus | reverse complement strand
GTTCAGCGGGGTGGGCTCAGCTCTTGCAAAGAACTACACTAAAAAGAGCAACAGCTTTGCCGTACGGCATTCAGAAGCAATTCCCAATAAAGCTGCCGCGCTCTGAAATGCTTCCCAGAACCTAGCTGGGATTGCCTTGTATGCGTCTGTTAGGAAGTCTGGTGCATTTTCCTTGAAAAAAAAGTAAGTGTGCCCAGATGTGGTGAGAGAGCTCTATCAACAAATGGGTGGCAGGTAAAGCCATCTCCAACTAGGCTCCCACCAGGCAACCTCGCACTCGTCCTGAGCAAGCGGAGTTCACGTACAGGGTCCCACCACAACCCAGCACGTGAGAGGTGGGCAAAGGAAGAAGACGGTGTGGGCCAAACCCATCCTGGTCCTTAAATAATACTTATCTTTATTTGCTATTTTCAGTAAATGGTAAAAACATCTAGTCTTGGAAATCTCATTGTATCAGCTACCGTTGATGTAAATTCCTGCTAATGCTGGAAAAAAAAACCAGCAGTGTCAAACAGCTAGGCAGATATTTCCATTCAGTGGCACTTATCAACCCTGACCACAGGTCACAGCCTTGCCATCTGTCTGTCCTGCAGTCAGTGCTTACACATAGAAAGACCATCTCCAGCAAAGAGACTCTTAGACCACAGACAGAGAAATAAAAGGAAAGAGCAACAAAGCATTGCCCAGCATAATAAGCAGAAGTTTGATCTCCAGCAGACTTAGTCAGTTCAATTTTCGCAGATGTTACAGACTAGATTAGCTTTAGGGAGCATTTTGAAAGAGCATAATGTGCCACTTCTGTTCCCCTACAAGGAAAGCAAGGAAAAACTGACCCCCAGCAAGGAAGCAGCCGCCAGCGCCTGAGCTAACAAGGGTGATCCTACATGACTTTAGACACCTGGAAGTTCTGCGCCCAGCGGTGGTGAGTTTTAGCCACTCGCCAGACCCCTCTCACCGGCCACCTCCAGAGGGGGCTATCCCACCGCTTTGTGCCCAACCTCAGGGTGGACGACGGGGGCACGGGGAGCCTCGCACCTTCATGGGCTACACAGGCAACCAAGGTGCAAACTTTAGGCTAGACCACCAGTTTCAGTCCAGATCAGTTAGAAGTCCCAAGACTGCTAAAGGCATCTAAAGTGTTACACTGAAGTTAAGGAGGATTTGAGTTGCCCTGATGTTTGTCAACTCAACTTCAGGCACCTTAAATGGAGAAGGATTTCCAATGCCTAGGAGAGTCACTTCCCAAAGACAGCCTTGCATTCCAGAGCTGCAGGCTGGTTTCCCAGAATCAGCTGATCGCTTCTGAAAAAAACATGGCCATAAGTTTTACATTTAAATGAAATGCTGTTTTGTTAAAACCTTTTTTTTTTTCCTTCATTATTTTGTTAGTTTTACTTTGGCTTGGCCACAAGAGCAGGTAACAAGCCAAATGCGGTTTCATTACAAATATTTCAATATTGTAGCCAAAGTTGTGCTGCACTGGCTTATGTCTGAAGTCATGAACTGGCAAATTCTAGCATCAGCCAGGACAGTTCTGTTCCAGCCCAGCTTAGGCTTCTGGAGAGCCCTGGCAGCCTCTTCTGCCGCGAGCAGCCCTTAACACCAAGACATCTTTGGCGCCAAAAATCACTATTTGAAGCCACTCAGCATACCAGGGAGCTTCTTATGAGTTTACATAACTTTTCCATATTTCCCCCTCACAACCTTCTGTGAAAGTTCAGCTAACACCAGAAATATTCTGCTGCGAGCCAACATCAGAGAAGTAA
The DNA here is from genome assembly GCF_000691845.1 of Merops nubicus. Classification (NCBI taxonomy): domain Eukaryota; kingdom Metazoa; phylum Chordata; class Aves; order Coraciiformes; family Meropidae; genus Merops; species Merops nubicus. The sequence goes on along the minus strand of NW_008631243.1, from coordinate 3,187 downwards.
TGTTTATTTTCCTGAACCTCTCTGCTTACAAAGACCTAAACCCCAGCCCTCAGCTTTAGTCTGGACCTTTGTCCAAAGCCATGGCTAATCTCACAAGCCTGCATCCTGGCATCCCAGCCATGCCAGGCCAGACAGGGACCAGTAAACAACCAGTATCTTCTGGAACCACTCAATATTCTCAATCCCGACCCCACATCCCGAATGCATACACGCTGCATCAGCACATTAGCCCAACTGCATCTGGGAAAGGCAGACACATTTTCAAAGTTTTAATCCATTAGCAATTGCTAATTAAGCGGCAATTAATTTGACTCTAAGGTCCGCTCCTAATTTGCCTTGCAACTTTGGGGAGTCCACGTGAAATGCTACATTTCGGCCTCCTATGTGCACACAGCTTCTGTGGATATTAAAAAATGAATTTCTGTAAAATGATTTATGATCCACGATGAAAGGCAGTTCAGAAGTGTAAGGACTGCTCCTATTAGTAAATTAACTGGTACATTTTTTGATCTTCCATTCTAAAGGGGTGGGGGGGAGGGAATCCTATCTGAGTATCATTAATGAGGCTCAAAAGGTATGCATTGCAAATTGGATACTTCTGCAGATGTGTTCCACAGAGGTTGCGGTGGCTTTTTTATAACGGCAAAAAATGGCAGGACAACACAAGCATTTAATTTCTTGCATTTCCCTCGGGAATGACTGACATGATAAAACTTTTACAAACTAAAACCATTAGAGATAAATAGAGTAGCAGAGACATGGAGGACGATGAAGGGTAAATCTAGAAAGTACCTAATCCAGCTCATTTCCTTCACTCTGTAAAAACAAGTAACTGACACACTTCCTGCCAGCGAACCTTCCTGCAGATAAGGGCGCTCCCGGCAACAGGAAACTCGCTCCTAGAAGCAAGCACGCTTTCACTACCAAGCCAAACTTTCTCCATTTGAGCTCCACAGCAATTAAAAGCAGCATCTGGCTAATCAGACCTGGGCTGGATTAAACGCACAACTGCCCAGCTCCCTAAGCCTTTCCCTGACGCAGGGAGGGGGTCCCAGCTCCCGCACCCCCGGTGCCATCCCGCCCAGCAGCCAACAGGGACTCCTCCAGCAGAAGCAGGTGCTGCACCCTCTGACTGTATCACCCCTTTTGGCTGCTCTGCCCACAGCCAGATTTTAAAGCCAGGTCTTGGGCTTTTCAGATTGCAAGATCCAAAAGTGTGAGTGGAGAATGTGCTGAGCACCTGCACCTCAGCACCCTGCAGGATTTACCTCCTGATCCAAAAGACCTGCTCCCCAGCCTCTGGTATTCTCAAGAAATAATAATGCAAAAAGTGACATATGCAAGCAAAGAGGCAACAGGGGTCAAACAGGTCATTTAAGGTTTCAAAGGGATGATTTATACAGGGGGTGAAGCATTCAAATTCTTTTTCTCAGCTTGGTCACTTCAAGATGAAGATTAAAGGGACCAAGAAAATGAAATTTTTCAGAGAAAATGAAGAGAATACTCAAAGACATCTTTCCATCACAAACATCTGAAATCAACAGCTGCTGCCCAAGAAAATAAGCAAAAACATTAAAACCTCTCTTGTGAGTTTGCTGTGAAATACTTCTCTCCTGCTCCAAAAGCAAAATAGTTCTCTCCTTCCACACACAATAAACTTTCAGCAGTCCAGCAAAGTACAACTTCAATTTACCACAATAATAGTCTTATTTGCTCATGCTGCTTTCATCAGTAACAAAGTATATTTTATTCTTGTGTCTCTACTTTTGTCCTCAAATAGCATGCTACAACCGAATAGTGCTTATTTTTTTTTTTTAAGCAAAGCAATTGCATAGGGTTTCCCATAGCCAGTTGCCACCTTTTTTTGTTTTTGTTTTCTTCCAGTTGTGAAACGGCCTTATTATTCAAGTCCAAATCATTACATTTTAATATAACTTTGAAATGAGGAGGAACAGAGGGAGGACAAATCAGTCCCAGCTTTCTCTCCCAGGCCTATAGATTCCAACAAAAAGAAATGTGGCCTGGTCTTTTGATTTTAAAAAAGTCACCCCTGCTACTTTTGGGTTTTAACCCTCACGGTCCCCCTGCTTTAAGGCTTTCCTCTCCCCAGCTCCAGGCCTGGCTGGGGCAGGACACCCCCCATACCGACGGCAGCCGGTGGGTGCGGGGCAGGTGGGCTGTGTCCCCCAACTCCTCCTTGGGTGGAAAGTGCAGGACAACGTCCAGGAGAGGAAAGAAGGGAGACGGCAGCCCCAGGTTTTATTGGAAAAATGACCTTGATTTGACAGGCACGTTCTCGGGTTTCAACAGATGCTGTGGGAAAGGCAACAGCAGCCAAGGCGGTATGCAGGCATTTCTGATGATATGCAGACCTGTTTCTTTTTCTTTTTTTTTTTTTAAATATGGAGGGGGGTAGTCTTCTCAGTTTCCATGACAACAGTGTCTCCACTTGTCTGTTATTAGATACCATCCACTTCCTGTGTCTAAATTTTTAAACCAATCAGAAAAGTGTTTATAGATTTTACAGCTCCTGGGACAGTCCCTCTCCTCCAAGAGAGCTACTTTACTGACACGTAACGCTCAGGCAGCCAGGGCTGCAAGGCCTTATATTTTCGGCTGCAAAGTAATCACAGTTTATGTTGTTTACCAGCTGATATGCAGGCCACGCCAGAGAAAACTGGGGGTTTGCCGCCTGATTTACTGTGCCCATAACATAACGTTACCACGGTGGGTTTTTTTAATACCGCACAAACTCATTTTCATTGTTTGCTCATTTTTGTTTCCGATTCACCCCACGAAAGAGCAGGAGCCCTCTCTGCGTGAAATGCGGGCGGCTGAGGGACGCCGTTATCCCACCGGAGTAACGCTCTGCTCTGACGCAAATGGCTCCACAGTAAAACATCGCCTGCTGCAATTAAAGTTTCAACAAACCGGGCTGCAAGAGCAGCGGTGCCGAGGCCGTGCAAACGGATTTTCACAGACGCATTTCTGGTAATATAAACAATAACTGACCGCAGCGTATTGGCAGGTTAATAAGGAAATCCCCCTCCGGGGTGCTGGGACACATGCATATATTGTGAAGAAATTAATTCAGCATAACTCCAGGTAAGTTAAGAGTCAGCGCTGGAGAACAGTAAGCAAAGGGGAGCCGATTGGAACACAGGAAAATACCCTTCCCGGCGGCTCC
>NW_008631242.1:0-8667 GCF_000691845.1 Merops nubicus | reverse complement strand
TCCGCTGTGCGCTGCTCAAGTCAGTTAAATTGATACATTTCCTAACAAAATTGAAGTGCTTTGTGCTGCCAGCGGAAAGCCTGGTGACCCTGCGCGGCCCACCGAGCAGCCAAAACGAGTTGATGGATCCATTAGGCCGCGCAGAATGCCTTCCCCCTCTGCCTCCGCTCCTGAGTGACACTGTAAATCTGAACCAATTTCAGTCCCTAATCATCATTACAAACCCCTCCACTGTTCATTTATTACTCTACAATTCTAATACAGCACACGCCTGGGTCAGCGCGCGGGGAGCCGGCGCGGCTGCGGAGACGGGCTTAAAGAGACCATAATCCTTCCTGGGTTTTATCGGGGAAGCAGACCTGGTTTGGCCCTCCCTGGCCCCCGCGTGCTGCCCCCCACCTCTGGTCTGGCAATCAGATGGTATCTGCCTGGCCCGGCGATGGGGAAGATGGGCTCTGGAGCTGGAAGAAGCTAAGGACGACCACACATCTGTCGGACGCAGGAGTCGGAGCACGCCATGGGAACCCCACAAGGGATGGGGTGCTGCTGAAAGGCTGGCACAGCCACCCTGGCCCCTTGGGTGATGGGTGTGGCAACCTTGCAGCTGTGCAAAGAGGGTATTTGGGAAGGCGAGGAGCTGGCATGTGCCTGGGAAGGACCATGAGGTTGGGGGATGTTGTGAACTAGGGGTTTATTGAGGTTCTCCATCAGTCTGCATTAAATAAATAATATCCTTTTGGAGCTAAAAAGCCTCAGTGGATGTCTCTGCAGGTATGACTCCTCCAGGTGGGGGTCGGTAGCGAGGCTGGTGGGACCCAGGTGATGCCAGCTCACAGCTGCTTCCCACCTGTCCATCCCTGCTCCAGGAGCTGGGCAGGTGCCATCCCACTCCTGCCGGCTCGGCGACACCTCACCCGGCTGCTGGCTTCCTGCATGGAGAGCGGATGCTGATTGAGTGCCTGACCTGCTAAGTGTGTTTGCGTGCCTGGATCGAACACTTTTCCAACAGGCTGCAGAAGAATTTATTTATTTGATTTGATGTGGCTGACTTCTTTTTTCCTCTCTTTTTAGCAACGTGCCTATCAACATCTCTGTAGGTGCAGAAGCAATCAAAGGCTCTAAAAACACACATAGTAAATAATCAGATTAATGGCATGATCAGACATGACTTGCTGGCACCTGGGATTGCTTTGGGTGAAATCAGCAGTGATTTCAAGGGCACTCCTCGTCAGAGCGGGATGGGTCGCATGTGGGGACAGGCTGCTCCCCTGTAGGAGATGAGATGGAGGACCATGATAAAAGGGGATGAGCAGGGTGCAGGCACCAAGAATCCTGAGTCTGACCAGAGGCTGAGCAGAAGGGTACCCAACAAAGAAACTTGTGACTGAAGCATCCACTCTCTTCCCAGGTGGGCTTTGCCTGTGGGGGGTTTCTGTGGAGGGTTATGTCCTTGTTTGCTGGGGCAAGAGACTGTTATGGTCAAACCCCTCTTTGCAACTTGCTCCTTCAATAAAAGCCTGGATAGCAAGGCTGGACCTCATGGGAACAGCCAGTGCCTTTGCTGGGATGCCAAAACCTGAGCTCCTGACTGCAGATCTGTCTGTGTGATCGGGAGGATGTCAGTCTCCAGAAAGTGTCAGTTTTTCTGCCAGTGATGACCAAAGTGGGGCTTTTTCTACAACTCATGTGCCAGACATGCATTTCGCTTCCTGCTACGGGGTCCCAGGCTCGAGGTCAGCCTCGTCTGCCAGGGAGATGTGACAGCTGCCGAACTGTGCCGGGGCCAGCCACAACCCCTGTCAGCCCCGACCGACGCCGCTGCCTCGGCTGCCTCTCACCCTCGGAGCAAAACTTCCCAAAGTTTTCTCTGCCTGCAGACCTAATTAAGAGAAGCAGCAGAATTTGTCGTAAAAATGAAACAGCTTTAAAAAATGCATATTTGAAAGAGCAACCCTGAGGAGAAGGGAGGTTTGTCACAGGGTTTCCTGGGGGGATTTGGCCAGGGTGAACAACTCTTTGCTTCAGAAACAGTCATGGTGATCTCCAGCTCCTGTCTTAGCCCCAGATCACTTCTGGGGCAGGATCAGTTTGTCTCCAAGTCAGAGAGGAGAGCAGCACCTCAGCAATGGCAGCACGGCGCCCCGCGGGCCATGGGCGTGTATTTTTGGAAGGTCTCTGCTGAAGTCCTTGCCAGGTCAGTCTGCGGTTGCATTGTCCTCTCCCCATCACCCCCACGTACAGCTATTTCTGTGGACCTGAGCCAGGCGCCAGCCCTGTGACGCAGCTCCCAGATGTCAGTGTGTGGGCCCTTGGCTCTTGCCCTCTGTTTACAGCCCCTCGGAAGCCTCTCAGCCCACGCTGTTGTTAATGCTCATATCTAAGGCAGTCCGGATTAGTTTCCCAAGTAGCGTTTTGCGAGGATCAATATCAAACGCTTTGCTGAAGTCTAGATGCATTACATCTTCTGTAAGGCCTTTCATCCACTAATTTTGTAATTTGATCCAAAAAAAAAAAAAAAACAAACCAGCTATCAAGTTGGTCTGGCATGACTTGTTCTTTCTACACCAGTGTTGTTTATTGCTTGTGATTTGGTTATCCTCTAGGTGCTTTCAAACACGTGCCAAACAGCCTATTAATGCCTCCTGTGACACCCTGGGTCTGACGAAACCCAGCCGAACCTGCTGCTCACACAACTGGGTTCAAGCACAGCTCGCCAGCAGCTGCTGGGACATATGTTCACCGTGCACACCGAGGGCCTGATTCATCCCTCACACCGGCAAAAAGCAGGAGTAAGTCAGCTCAGCAGTGGGCTTGAGCATCCAGAGGCAGGTTGGATGCAGCAGATGTTGTGGTGTTGTTGCAGGCGGTATTCCTGAGCTTGCTTTTACCTGCTGTTTCCCACCGTGACCCACAGGATCAGGTGTAAATGTTTCTCTTGGGGAAGCAGCGTGGAAATTGCTGGCTACATAGTCAGTGCTTTATGCCACTCAACAGGATGGTTCAAACCTTTGGGTGACTGATTCAAATTCTAGTGTAAAGGCATTCAAGCTGTGTCCAAATCTGTCCTGCCAGAGTGTCTGCTAGAGAAAATGTGAGGATAAATACTTTGCAGGAGTGTGTTAGCATTTGTGTCTGCTCTGGTCATGAAAGCATAGCCTTGGTGCTTCCTACAGCAATAGCCTGGGGCCTGGTCCAGATCCTGCTCCTCTTCTGGGGGAGTCTCATTCAATTCTGGGGCCCCTCACTTGCTGTTGCTCTGTGTTGTGCTGATGTTATCCCAGGGACTCTCTGAACAGGGTCATTGCATCTTGTCTTGGCATTGGCAAGACCAAGGGCACCCTCCCTGATTTTAGTGGAGCAAAGATCACGGCCAAGATACTGGGAGAGCCCAAAAGGTACCACAGCCTCTGTGTTGCATGAGCCATTTCCATTGCCTAGAGAGCTCTGCTGCTGTATAAATAATGGAGCTGACACAGCACCTTCTGGGATACGTTTTCTACAGTTTCATAAGACCTTCAGTAACTGCCCGGTGGTGCCTTGGCACAGCCAGCCTCTCTGTGATCTATAACACTGACAGCTCAGGAGGCTTTTGAGGGATGTGGCATACAAGAGCAAATTTCCAAAGTATTGCATGGGCTTGTGGTTGCATTGCTCCCTGCTGACTCCCTGGGCTCATGAAGTGCTTCGGTGCTCTGAAAATTAACCCCTTGATGGCGTGATGCTCAAATCCAGCAGTCCAGAAGAGAACGGGACAGATCAAGGCAGTGGGAGTGGTTGTGGCACATGCTGCTGGGACAACCTGCTGGCCGAGCAGCCCTGCTCTGGGTGAGGGTCCAGCTCTGGCACAGCCCTCCAAAGCCCTCAATGGCTCACAGTTAAGCCAAGGAGAAGATTAATGGGACTTGTTGTAATCTCTTCCGGCATCCTAAGAGATTAAAATAGTTTGTTTCACTGCTGGGGCATAATCTTGAGAAGGGGAGAATTAGCCTAAGGAGGATCATGGTGAAGGGTCCTTAACTGTGATTTAGAAAGTTCATCTGACCCAGGGTGCTGTGATGATCTTGCTCTAGTTGAAAATACACAGTGAACCAAACACTTATTTTTCTTCCACCCCTGCGGCTGGGACTTTGGATGGATATCAAGGAAACAAAAGGCAAATAAACCCCATCCACAGGCATGAGGAGTCTGTAAGAGTGGAGACACCTCTGCAAAGCTCAGACACAGATGATTTTCTTTGCATTTTCCCTTAGACCTGAATTTTCTCCTTAGGAAGAAGGGTTCCCTGGGTTCAAGCCAAGCTCATCCAGAAAGACTGGGAGCCTTTCAGAGGTCATGAATTTCTGGAAGAGAAAATATTTTGCCTTTATGGACAGCAGCACATCTGAGTGTTGCATGACAATGGCAAGCAATAACCAGCGTCTCGCCCTATAAAACAGACGTGAGGGAATGATGATATGACCTTCATTCATCATTAACAGCATTTATCATGTCTTAGCCCAAAAACGGTCTCTTAAGGTCATCCTTTTCCCAGTGGAAGGTCTGGTCTGTTGTTTTAGGAAGGAAACCTCTAGTGTGGGCGTGGGGCTTTGGTGTGGGCTGTTGCAACACCCTGATCTTGAAGCTGCCTGTGTGGATGGTGGTGGGAGAGGTGCAGTGGGTGATGGAGGGTGCCTACGTGATGAGCACAGGGATCTCCCTCAGAGCAAGGGTCTGTGAGTGAAGAGCCCAAGAGGGAGCTGCAGAGCATTTAACACAATCAAATTAACCCCTGTGGACAGGCAAATACTTGTTTACAGAGCAGAGAAAAGCAGAGATGGAAATTTATGGTGTCACTAAGAGAACTTCTCACCTGGAGTATGGAGAAGAGGAAAGGGATAGCAATATTTCCTGCTGCAAGGAGGAAGAAAAGCTCTTAACAAATCAATACCCGTATTTAGTCAATAAACCCACAAAACAGCCCCTCCAGGGGATAAACATGGAGAAAATTCACAGCTTGCAAACAGGTAGGCTCCAATTCTGCCCTGTGACAAGACAGTCACAGTAAACGTGCTTGTCTCTCTTGGTTGCAGGGAGTTCAGCGTGGGGCTGGTCTTGTGGGAGCCTGTGGGGCCAAGGGAGGCTGCAGGCCAAAGCTGTGCACCTGGGATCACAGGCAAAACGGTGAAGGGACTTGAGAGCACCCTGTGGTGAGGACAAGCCCCTTAACTCAGGTTAACATCTCTTCTTGGCATGGTGCATCGAGCACGGAAAGGAGCAGGGTCTGGGCAGGGATGCTGCAGGCAGGCTGGGAGCATGCCTGGGGCAAATCTCAGCAAGAAATGGATGTAGCTGTTCCCAGCAGTGGCTCAGCAATGTGTCTGGCAGAGATGCACAGGCACCTGAGCTTATAGAGAAGTCTGCATGGCTGCGAACCTCCAGCAGCCAACAGCTGGAGTCAGAAACACATGACATGGCCCTATGAAGTGCAAGATGTTAAGAAATTAATTTGAAATGCTTTCTTTCTTTTTTTTCCCCCTTAAATATAGATATATTTGCTTAGCCTGCAGGCTTTACATCATCAAGTTTTTCTCCATAACCATGAACTAGAAATTTGCTTGGAAGAAATCCAAATTGTTCCTTTATTCACAAGATTTCAAAAGCCAGAGCTTTGTGGAAAACTATCTCTGTCATTACAGTGCTCATGGTAGAGTCCCAGGAGCTGCCACACCAGAAATGCAGCTGAGCAGCACCACGGCACGGACACCCAGCACCTTGCAAAGGATTCCACCATCCTCCAGCAGCACTGGATACCAGTTATCCCAAAACACGTAAAATGAAGGCTTTTGTAACAGTTTTGTTCCATCACAAATAAGCCTTTGCCCCTTTTGATTTAATTTTCTCTTTCTCTCCTCAGCCCGGGTCCCTGCAAATGCAACTTTCCATGCTAGACCTGGGGGAAGACACTGACCACAAGAGCCAGCAAGGACTTCCTGAGGAGTCAGCAGGGAACAAGTGTAAGTCCTGTAGGTTCTGGGTTATGCATATGGGACTGGTGTTGTCTGAAAGACGTAGATAAATGCATTATTCCTTGACCAGACACCACAGAAGCGGAAATCTGCCTTGGTTAACTCATCTATACCTTCTACAAGAGATGTCTCAGCTGCAGAGGAGGAGAGGGGATGGCAAACTGCTGAGAAGGAGTAACTCTGCTAGCACATTACACAGACCCCCGCGGCTGAAAGATTACAAATCCTGTCTCTCAGCTGAGCTTTGCTGAGACCAGTAGCTGTGTAGAAGCCGAAGACTCTGCCCTGGGGCTGTACCATTGAAGTGCTTGGCCATGCCAACAGCCCAGGGTGATGCCTCCATCCATTGAATGGCTCAGGCAGTGGGACTGCATGATGGTTCTGCTGACCATTCAGCCTCTCCTTTCTACTGGGAACATGAAGCTGAAGTGCTGGGGTTAAACTCCCAGCCCTGAACGAGAGCTGGCATATGGATGATGTCCACAACCAGGGCCCTCCTGATTGGTTTTCACTCAAGGTCTGGCCAGCCTTGGGTGGGAACTGATGAGGAGGTCACCACCAGGTGCCCCCACCTTCCACATTAACCTGGAGGTGGGGCAAGAAGCCACCTCTATAGGAACCGACTCTGCTTGCAGTTGTCACAGTTGGGTGATCTCCTCAAGCAGGGTCTGTGGTGTTCTGCCTACTGAAAAGGTTCTTCATTGAAAGGGCAAAGTGGAGCTCTCAGGACAGTGGGGCAAGATGATTGGACTGATCACCTGAGTCCTTCCATCTCCCATGGCATGGTTCTGGGGTCATCTTGCTCCCTTCTGCACACCCTGTGCTGTGAGTGAATGTACTGTCTTATCCCTCCCTCCGGTGGTCTGGCATGTTGCATTGTTGGTCTATGATTTAAGAGCAGAGGGAGGACTTTGGCTCCTGGTTTGCCTGTGGATGGTAATAGCCTTCTTAGCTGGGCAAGCAGTCAGCAGAAGAGAAACTGACACAGGAACTTTGGGCCAGAATTTACAGGCAGCATTTTGGGTGGAAAGCTGGAGGAATTCAAACAAAGCCAATGACTTCCCATAGTGGTATCCAAGACCTCCATAATCTGATGGAGCAGAGAATTATTTCCTTCTAGGTCTATGATTTTCTCCACAACATGGTTGCAGATTGTAATGTGTGTTAAAGGGAGACACCCTCAGTCAGGTCTCACCGATGTCGCTCCACTGAACTGTGAGATGCTTAGATTTATTCCAGACAAGTCCTGGCCCAATATATATGTTTCATGTTATAGTTCTTTTTTTTTTTTTTTTTTTCTTCTCCTCTTTCCTCTGATGCTGTTCACTACCCAGAGCATCCATCAAGAAATGAAGCACTTATTAGTATACGATAGCACCTGTCCTCTTGTGTTTTTTGAGAAAGTACATGCTTGAAATGCAGCCAGGGGTTGAGTTATAGGCAGTAACTGGCTGTTCTAGTTCAAATCTGGCTCCTAATTGTGTTTTGGAGCTGGACATTCACAGTTGGGAAAGCTCCTGTCTAATCTTATTTATAGTCCAGTAAAATAGTATTTATTAATACTTCCTATTCTGGATCCTTCCAGAGACTGGGAAAATTCAGACTTGATTCAGTAAAGTTCAGCACACCTATGCCGGGTTTAGAAATGGGGGGATCCAGGCATGGAATATATGCAGGAGAATGTGCACCCGAACCTGTCTGCTTCAGGGACCTTGGTTTGTATCACAAAGCTGCTGAGAAAAGTGACTGAGAACTGATGTCAGCTCTTCCTGAACGTGGAGAAGGGATTCAGAACTTTAGGCAGGGACAAGTCCTTTGACAGGCATGCAAGAGGCTGCTACACTGGTGTAAAAGTGAGGAACACCTTTGTAACTGGGCTCTTCCAAGACATCCAGGTGTCCCCAAAACGAGTCTCTGGCCCCAGCCACCTGGCTGCAAAACTGTCAGACCTTGGGTATAGGGGTCAGACCCCAGCCTGAGCTCTGCTGGTAAATCCAGGGTGTTTCTGTCACAATGCCAAGCTTTACACCAGCATAGCCAGGGTTGCATCCAGGCCCCTACTAGCTAATGTGCTAGGAATTGGATGCAAACGTGCTGGAGTAGGCAAAGTATGGGGAGGGTCAGGAAGATAAAGGTGCCTCAAATATGCTATACAGACAATCTGTGTTTCCTGAAAGAGAGACATCTGTATCTCTAAATTTAGAAGCGATACTCTCTTTCCAGCAGGTAATAAACCAGCGAGCGCTGTACATATTTTTTTCTATTTTGAATTCTGTTAACTGACAATTTAACCTAAAATTCCTTGTATTTCCTGCTTGTTCAGCTGTAAATAGAGACTGACAGTTTCTTTTCAAACCTCCTGGTTTAAAAAAACAAAACAAAACAAAACAAACCCCCACACACCCCCCACAACCTCCACAACCCACCAACATCTGAAATAAATACTTATGGGTCCATGACAGACGGCAGACGTGCAGCCGGCGCTCTGCAGCAATCTCTCGGAGCTGTCACACTCCGTGATCGGTCTTTTACCCACACAAACGCTGTTGATTTCTTATCAAATGTAAAACCTCCGCGGCTCTTTCGTAAATGGTTACGGCGAGCATGAAATCGACATTGTGAATCACATGTGACACTGCCTTGTCTGCTTGTAATTGAGCCG
>NW_008631241.1:2120-4005 GCF_000691845.1 Merops nubicus | reverse complement strand
ACTGAATGATCTCAAGGCTTTTTTCTGACCTAAACAATTCTGAATATTTTATCATTTCCACATATCTTCATCTCTGTTTGAAGCAAAACCTCACAGAACCTGCAGTACCAGGGTGTGGTTTGGGCTGCCTGGGCATCAGATCTTCACTTCTACCCACAATTATGCCCCAGAAAAGTGTGTTTGAAGGTGCTGCATGTCTGTCCACCCTGTCAGACAAGGCAGGAACAGACTGAGGGCTCATCCCCAGCCAGATTTGTCTCTTGGTGCTCCATGTTAACAAGGTCTGGGCTGAGATATTGTGTCTGCATGCAGTGTTTCATTTTAACTGGGATGCCAGAGGGAGGGGACCCAAAATAAACAGAGGAACGGTGTTCAGCAGCCTCAAGGATGTGTTTTGCCCAGCTTGAGCTTGAATCTATGGGGCTCTCTTGCAAAATAAAGAGTTGTTTGGACTTTCAGAGTATTTTCCTGGGCACTGGGTCTTGCTGGGTGTGTTCTGCCTTAAAAGAAGAAATAACAAGTAGTAATGTCTGGAGTATCAAGCCAGAAAATCTTTATATTTAGAAATCAGAGGCATGTTGTAAGAGAGAGGGTGAGTAACTGTGGCAAGTCTTCTGTCTCTGTGTCTTCAGATGGAGACTGGGAGCTCTTTGGGATGAGGCCTTTTGGCTCCAGTGCCCAGGAGACACAAAGTGCTGCTTAGTGACCTTTGATAGATGAGAGGTGGTATGAGATCATCTCAGGATCCCTCTGGAGCCTGAGCTCTGCAGAGGCTCCATGAATCACTCTTCAAACCACTCCCCCCCCAGCCATATTAGGGGCAAAATGGAGCTGAACAGGCATCCCCCAGCCCCTGTTTTGGAGGGTCTCACCTTGCTGTGGGTTTAAGCTGTGCTGATGTGCCCCAGGAGCAAAGCTTGAGCTTCAGTGGGGTTTGGGGAGCCCTGTGGATGGACAGTGGGACAAGGACCACGTGGCTGTCAGTGCAGAACAGCCCAGGGAGGAGAGGATTCACCACAGCAGTGCCAATTAATGCTGAAGGGTTGTTGGTAGCAGGGCTGTGGAGATGCTGAGGGGCTGGAGCATCTCTGTGCCAGGCCAGGCTGAGAGCCCTGGGGCTGCTGAGCTGGAGAAGAGAAGCCTCAGAGGGGATCTGAGCAGTGCTGAGCAAGAGCTCAAGGGCCCCGGGGGGCAAGAGGCTGGGGCCAGACTCTGCTCAGTGGTGCCCAGCCACAGGCCAAGGGGCAATGGGCACCAACTGGAACCCAGGAGGTGCCACCTGAGCAGGAGGAGAAACTTCTTTGGGGTGAGGGTGTTGGAGCCTGGAGCAGCTGCCCAGAGAGGCTGTGGAGTCTCCTGCTCTGGAGAGATCCCAAACCCTCCTGGCTGTGACCCTGGGCACCCTGCTGGGGGTGAGCTGCTGGAGCAGCCCATCCTCTCCCTCCCCTCATGACTGACACAACTGCAGATACTTGGCAAGTGCCCAGCAGGGCTCCTGGAGCCACCCCCAGCCCTGGAGCCTGCTCTGGATCCCCACAGCCCCTCTGCAGCCCAGCCCTGGCAGCTCCCATTGCCCGGGCTGGCAGAGCCAAGAGCTGCTGCACTCACCCCAGGCTGCTGGGCTGGCAGCAGCACAGGAAGGACGTGCTGGGGGAGGAGGGCACGTGGGCTGCTCCTCTCAACTGGGTCAGTGCAGCATGTGCTGCCTGCTCCAGTGGCAGAGGTGACCTGCTAATCAAGTTGGCCCAAAACAGAGTCCAGTAGGAGCTTCAGCCAAAGGCAAGGCAAATGTCCAGCAGCATCCTGGCCTGGATCAGCACTGGTGTGGCCAGCAGGAGCAGGGCAGGGATTGTGCCCCTGGGCTGGGCACTGGGGAGGCTGCACC
>NW_008631241.1:1073-1714 GCF_000691845.1 Merops nubicus | reverse complement strand
GAGGGACACGGGGCAGTGGGGACCTGGCAGGGCTGGGGGATGGACTCAATGATCTTGAAGGTCTTTCCCAACCTGAATGATCCTGTGGTTCTAAATAAGCAGATCTTAGAGGTAGACCTGCAAAAGATTTCCTCTGCCTTTGATTCCTGCAGTCACACACTTGCTACAGAGAACTGAGGAGTGAGGTGCTCCCTGTCCTGAGGGAGACCCAGAACTGTTGGGAGGAGCCCCCAGGCCCACGGGAGGGGGTCGTTGGGCGTGGGGTGGGTGCTGGTGTGCACAGAGGGGTGGGCTCCAGGCCCTGTCAGGTCCCTGCTCCCAGCCAGCAGTCTGCCAGGAGCTGCTCTGGAGTCACAGCCTTGGCAGGAGGTGGGTGGAGGGGGGGATCCCTCTTCCCAGGACCTTGTTCTGCACGTCCCCTGGGGCCAGAGCTCCACCCCTGCTCCACAGGACAGGTAGGTGCTTTTGCTGGGTGGGTTCTGCCCCTCCTCTGTGCTCTCCAGCCCTGGCTCCTGCTTTGCCCCAGCCAGGTTTCATAGCCAGGATCCCTGAAGATCTGTTCTCTCTCTTGCTGGTGTTTCTGCTCGGGGGCACTGGTGGGGGGATGGACCCCAAGACTCCTCCTGCCTGCTGCAGCTGGA
>NW_008631241.1:363-1028 GCF_000691845.1 Merops nubicus | reverse complement strand
TGAATTTGGGTTCAGGAGCTGACTTCCCACCACGCTCCCAGCACCACTGAGGTGCTTTTTTCACCCCTTCCTCCCCCTTGAAGGCCCGTGACATTTGGAGGGGCTGTTTTCCAGCCCAAAGGACAGGGATCTATTGCTACATCCTGTCTTTGTCACTCCCACCGTAGCCTTGCAGGACCTGAGAGCCTCTGAGAGCTCAGGATGAAACACCTGCAGCTTGAGACACACCCCCAGGAATCTTTTTGGAGAAGTGAAATCACAGGCAAGGGGTTTTCCCACCCAATCCCACTCCAGCCTGGCTGGGGAGAATATTCCTGTGTCTCCCCAAGCCCTGCAGACACACACTGATGTCCTGTAGAAAGCCCTGGGCCAGCTCTTTGGCCTTGATGACTTCCCTCTGGGCTTCTCAGAGCTCTTCACTCAACACCCTGTCTTGTCCCCAGGTGCTGTATGAGCTGGGGTTTCTTTTAATTTTTAAATGTATTTATTTTAGGAGCATAATGGTTTCTGCAGCCAGCTGATGCCTGTCAGGCTGAGGCCAAGGGGCTGCTGCTGCTGTCCTGTTTAATTAATAATAATTTAGAAACTCACCCACCAGCACAGGGGGTTTTGGAACAGGTTCATCCCCTCCACCTCTGCCCCTGGAGTGGCCCCAGGAGTGGATG
>NW_008631241.1:0-297 GCF_000691845.1 Merops nubicus | reverse complement strand
GGAGCTGGGGGGAAGCCCCTTGGGCAGCTCAGAATTTGGGGTTTGCTCCATCCCCAGGGCAAGGAGCAGGCTGGGTGATGGCATGGGCTTGTCACCCCGTGCTTGGGCATGGCACACCCCTTCTGCTCTCCTGATTCAAAAAAAAATCCCAAAAAAACCCCAAATTCCTATTTACAGGTTCATTCTCCTGGGGTTTTTGGCAGCTCGTTATCTCTGGTTATTAAATGGCCCCCTCTGATAGGAGGTGAGAGGTGGAGGATGTCCTGTGGCTTGGGTGTGTCCTGCCCTTGGGTCACA
>NW_008631240.1:0-3686 GCF_000691845.1 Merops nubicus | reverse complement strand
TTTTGACATACCTTCCAGGAGGATCTGTTCCATGTTCTTTTAACTAGTGCATGGCACAGGAAATAGGGGAATACAGTTTTCTAATGTAGAAAAGCTTGTCCTTTAATTCTTATTTTCAGTGTGAATATTCTGGATTTCTTTGTCAGATTCAAGGCAAACATCAATTCTTTGTATATCTAAGTTTTAAGACAGATTTTTGGCATTTTGCAAAAAAAAAAAAAACCAATCATCTATTTAATTATAGCATTAAAATAACTTTAGTATATGCCTAGGATGTCTTAATATCAAAGCAATTCTTTTAAAAATATCCAAACAGATCTATAAGTTCTTCACATTTTACAGAATTCAGTTTCCCTCACCCAATTTTAGCATTTTCTGAGAAGTAAATTCTCTTCCAAGAAATTGTACTGGCTCCTGATGTCTTTTTTTACCATGATGATAAACTTTTACGAAACAATGATGTTTTCACCTCCATATCACCACATTCTTAGATGGATGGGGGAGATGTCAACAAATCAAAATAAGTGTATAGCCTCTACCCAATATACTCATACATTCATATCACAATCACTATTTACACTTCTGTGGTAAAGGAATACAAGAAACTGAAAAAATATGTAAGTTTATGTTGATTAGTAAGTCTGAGAAGCAGAAGTAATGCAGTATGTATAGAAATATAGCAGCATTCAGAAATACAAAACTATACCAACTGAAGAAAAAAAATGTTATTGACATAACATTTCAGGAAAGACTAGCACTGTTTTAAAAATTAACTGAAGATTAAACTTTGAGCATTTGTCCTTTACCTAAAAGTTATATTTAATGGTTTTACTGTTATATTTCCAACTATCTTTTTATGCAAACATCTTCAGCTTTCTCTTATGCAAAATTCTTAACTACAGGATTTGCAAAGACAGAACAAAGCAAGAGGTGGAAGAATAAAATATATTAAAGGCTAAAAGATTGTTTTCATCTGTTTTTAATCTCATCAAATCTATCTTCAGAATTCTTATCTTACAATAAACTTATTCAGAGTAACAGAAAAATAAAACTAAAGAATATTTTTTATTCAAAGTGTGTGCTGCTTCTTTCCCCCTTTACCTGCTCCTAAATTATTATATTGGGTAATCCAATGGTAGAAAATTATTTTAAAATGTCAAACTCAGGCTACTTAAGAATTATTTGATGATTATTTATATATATATATAATATTAAGACCTGCAGAACAGGCAAATAGATTAAGCTGTGTTAACACAATACAGAACCTAGAAAAGAAATGCAATCTACAGTATATTGTGACACTTAACCTGACAAAATATAGTGACAGAAGATGTACAATACAAGCAACTAAAAGGGAAAGATTAAAAGCAAAAAGCAGCAATAAATTACAACATTTAGAGCCAGGTTAAGCATGCAGAACGAACAAGAGATTAGCTTTCATGAAAGAAGAGATAACTTACATGGCTGTTGAGAAGAGAGCTTCTGTGAGTAGAAAGACCATCAGACTTTTGCAGTGTCTCAATCGCCATTTCAATCTGATAATAGATGTAATTAAAAAATTACTTAAGACAGTAAAAAAGGCTGATCAGAAGAATTCCGATAGAGTGCCTTAATCTAAATAGAAATATCTAGTTCAGTCCTGGCTAAGGGATATTTTCTACTTGAAGGCCTCATCCTGAAGTCACCATGAAAGCAAATCTCCTCACTGAAGTCAGGGAGGCATTTGGCTTGCATATATACTGCAGCATCCCACTTTCAAAGTCCAATTTACCTTCTTCCCTGCTCATAAAATAAGAGAAGTGAAGCTACATTGCAAACAGTGAAAATTACTGAACAGTCAATGTTATAAATAAAGGAAAAAAAATCCCAGAATAAAACCCTAAGAAAGGCCTGTACATTGTGTACACACTGAATATCATTTAGAAAGAATTTATTCTCTCTACAATTATGGGGTAAAATCTCAATCATTCAGTAGGTTTTCTGCCATTAGTTTGATTGAACAAGATATCACCCCTACAGCCTGTCAGACCATTCTTTGAATATCCAGAGATCTAAAAGTAAATAAAAATTGGAGGTTTACACAGAAAGCAAGATCCATCCTTTAAAAAAAGGAAAAAATATCAGATGTGTTGAGAATAATATTTTTAAAAGAAAAAGTATTATATACCACTAATTATACAGTATTATTACTCCTAATACAAATGTGTCAAGACAACCATCCCCAGTCCCATTCTTCCCCCCATATGAATACATCTTTTGATTAATTCTATAATGACAGCATTAAAAACAAAATTACAATCTAAGTGTAATTTAGCTTCACAGCTAGAATAGTAAAAACATTGAAAGTGATAGAGACAATGGGATGTACAGTAAAAGAAGGCACATAATTAGCCATGTTAAATGGGAAAAAAAACCAAAAGCAATGGAAAACCATCTATACATTTAAAACCACTTATTCCCCCTGTAGACAGTTTTAAAATGTCTTCTCTATTCTGTTCAAAGAACCAATCCTTTACAATCATGAATTAAGAAGTTTGGGGTTTTTTTGTTTTTGTTTTTTTTTTTTTTAAAGAAACACTTCCCTGCTTTAGCAACAGCATAACACTACAAACAGTTGAGGGAACAAGGCACTGGTGAATATATGTGAATATACATCACCAGTATTGACACTGAAGACAATATATCTGTGGCCACAGATCCATAGATTTTAAAACCAGAGATCTTAATAATTACTATGATCTACTTGTCTTATTTTTTGAATAATGTAGGTCAAAAAGTGTTCATTACCTCTAAAATTCAACATTATCTCATCAATCTCACAAATTATTACTGAACTAGAGCAGGTCTTTCAGAAAAACATCTGATCCATATATGAAGCGATAAGTATTCGCCATATTCTAGTATAACTTGTTCCAACAGTAATTATATCCATTATTAAACATTTTGTATATTATTCCTTGTGTAAACTTTGATTAGTTGCATTTTGAGCTTTATCTGGTACTGAAATCTCTCTTTACTATAAGAAAACCATGCAGGCACCTAACCATAGGCAAAGCATCTCTTAACCTTCTCGAGCATGTAAATAGGCTTAACTTGAAGGCAGATTTTCCAGACAGTGAATAATTTGTCTTACTCATTTTGAAAACTTCCAGCTACTTCTGGGTTCTCTCTCATTCCAATGTATTTTATTTTTAAAAATCACAAGGTTCCAGTAGTCCTCAAGCTTTCAGAATGTTCTAGGTGAAACAGGCCCCTGCATGTACAGCAAGTGTCAGCTACTTTAACAGTAAGTTATTTATGTACAGAAACTGTTCCTTGAAGCTTTTAAGTTCAAAGATAGGTCCAGGAACTTAGTTTTTGATTCTGGAAAAAAATGAGCATGAACTTAAGTTCACCTTTATTCAGAGTAGCATTTATACATATGCCCCAAATTAAATAGGGATTATCCTGAATAGTGTTGTGGTTTTTTTAAAATTGTAAATTCTTGACATTTTGGGAAAAATTATGAAAATAAATTTAACATTTTAATTATTGTACTGTCCTGGTTTGGGGTAGAATAGAACTGGTTCTGTTCAATGATTTAACTTTTCAGCTAAAGTTCTTCTAATTAACTGCCTTGTATGAAGTTAGCAGTATATTTTTGCAGACTGTCTACTTTAAGCAGTGATAACGCTCCATGTTTAGAG
>NW_008631239.1:375-796 GCF_000691845.1 Merops nubicus | reverse complement strand
CAGGGAGCCCACTGGACTCCCCCACCCAGTGCAGGGTTATCCAGGGCAGGGTGCTGGGCAGAAGTTCCACCACAGCCCCTGCAAAGCTCCAGCATGCTCTACTCACATGAGAAACCCCCATCCTTGGTCTCTCTCACTAGGAAGAGGCTGAAGTAGCCGACCAGGTCATCTGGCAGATCCAGCTTTGAGGCCACAGCCTGGGAACAAGGGTAGGAGGTCACCACTTCGAGCAGAGAGCACTTCTGTGTCTTGCCCCACGGTGGGATCCAGCCCACGCCTGTTCTGGGGCCTCCCACAGCAGGAAGGCAGCACCTCTGCTTCGCTGGGTGCCAGAGAGGAGCAAAGGGGGCCTGGGGCACCACAGCCACCATGAAATGGCTGGGGGCCTCCTGACACCACTCTGGGCCTGAAGTAGGGCACG
>NW_008631239.1:0-330 GCF_000691845.1 Merops nubicus | reverse complement strand
CGAGGCAGCCCTGCTGTGGAGTAGGGGCCCAGAGGCCCAGGGGCTGCCAGGCTGGGGGAGCTCTGGCACATGTGGGACACTGCAGAACTCAGCCAGAGGAGCTGGTCCTGCCCAGCGAAAGAGCTTCGGCACCTCAAGGACATCCTCCGTTTGGTCCGAGGTAAGGATGGTGACCTTGACCTTCTGGCCGTTGGAGAGCAGCACTTCCAGCACCACCTCCTCTGTGGGTATCTGCTGCGTCTCCTGGGGAGAGAAACAGGGTCGGGACCGTCCCCTCCACCCTCTGCTGTCCCACAGCCTGAGGGTGCCGGCGCACAGCGCCCACCCCAG
>NW_008631238.1:391-6807 GCF_000691845.1 Merops nubicus | reverse complement strand
GAGCATCACAGCTGGGGGGGTGGAAGACAGGGAGAGCAAACCCCTCAAAATCAAAATGACCTCACCTGCATTATGGAGGGAATTGCAAAAAAATCAGTCAAAATAAATGATTCTCTCACAGCCAAGAGGGTCTGCTTTCAAAACAATTAGCTCAAACATCTGCCTAAGCACCCATGCTGTTTTCATATAATTAAAACAAGTCTTCCTAATCCCACTGGACAGTCTTTAAAAACTACTCATTTTCTGTATTATTTACAACAAGGAAGCAGCCAAATCCTCCCATTGGTCCTTGAAGGACATTAAAAGGACCTCTCACCTGTCTTCTCTATCTCTATTATTTCATGATATTAAGTAGATAAAGGAAGCCTGAAATATTGCCGGGACGTGGCAATGGAGCCCCAGCAGGCTCCGAGCCGGGCGGTGACGCCGCTCCGCTCCCGGGAGACGTTCCCCCGGCGAGCCGGGACCATTGGCGCGGGACAACTGACCCACCTTCCCCTCAAACCGTGTCTCTGGCAGTCAGGGAAGCAAAGGGAAAGGACGATCCTTGTCTAAAAATGTCACCTTTTAAAACCAGGAAAGGACTGCTTCAACAATGCCTTTGTGAACTCCCATTTTCTGGAATATGTTTAAACCACAGTGGTCTGTTGTAATTATTTATCAAGGTACAAATCATTAATGCAAAATTTCTGCAGGCCCTGAAGCAAAAAAAGTTAATAAAATATAATGCCACTAAATTAAACATTTTAAACTTTCACAATAGAGTAACTACTAAGAAAAAATAAAGGAAAATCTATGTCAAACAGAACTTGATGAATAATTGTAATAAATAATGTATTTTTGAAGAATTTTTCATGAACATTTTTCAATGTCATTAATTATTTATAATTATTCACCATATCATTTCTGAGAAGAGTTTTTGGGGTCTAACTTGTTTGCCGACAGTTTGTTCAGATAATTAAATTCAGAAATTTCCAAACCAGAGCTGGCGCAGGACTGGTCTCTCTCTCGACGAGAGCGGTGCAGGTCCCCAGGGCCGCAGGTGACCACTGGGCAGTCAGGGTTTCAGGTCGATCCATCCCGGAGGGTGTTGGTGGGCAGCAGGGGGGAGGCAAGCCAGGACCCACCCTGTGGGAACGGACCCAAGGCTGCCTCAGGAGTCTCTAAATAGGTGATGTGTTAGTGACTCTCCCACCAGCAGACCTAAACCGTGGGAGCCTCAGGAGGTGCCTGCTCCTGCGGGAGCAGGCTGGGTGGTACACAGTCGCTGTCATCTTTGGAGGGTGGTGCTGTCCATGCAACAAATTGCATCCTAGTCAAAGGCGGCAGAGTGCCCGCTGGTGAGATCCAGTGATGCCTTATGGGTGCCAAGAAAACATTTGTCTCCTTAGACAGGATTTTCCTGCTGCTGTAGAAAGCATGGACTAGATCCCCAACCGGTGGCAGCTGGAGGAACTCCAGCAAGGCTGATTTACACCCCCTTGAAGACCTGAGCCTGTGTTGGTCCTGATGTGTAGATTCCTACTAGTGCACACAGCAACTTCATGTGCAGCTTGGGCTGCAGCGGGAGCACTGAGAAGAGAAAGTGCTCAGAAATTATCACTTCAGGGAGAGGCAGGCTGATGTACTTCTTATTTCCATGGTCTTTATTCCTGAGAACTGGCACTTGTAATGAAAAGCAAATAAAGTCTAGGAAACAGGTGAGCTGTGTTAGCAGCCTGGCTAATGTCAGATGTTGCAGGGGAGAGAGTGATTTGGTTTTAATAAAAACTATCAGGACCAGCACAGGCTTCCAAATTTTTTTCTTAAATTACAAGTACCTGCTGTGGTGTAAGCCCTGAAGAGGGAAAGCCCTGTGGCTGTGCACAGAGTCTTTCACAGGGAACAGTGGAACAGCTCTTGCCATGAGCCTTGTTCTTAGCTGCACATTAAATAGTGGGCACCAAACAGATATGGGCTGCACAGCAGAGGAACGTCAATCATTGCATCATCATTATAAAACATCTCTGACATTCATGGGAGGGGTGTTCCTTTGATCTCTCCTGAGAGCAGTACACTGCCCATCATCTGCAGCTGCAGCCCCACTGAAGCCCCAAACCTCTGGTGTCTCAGCTGGGCATGCACAGGCACTGGCTCCATGTCCAGCTGCCCTGGGAGATGCCCAGACTCAATTCACCCGGGCAAGAGAGCTCCACTGTTGGGTGCAGAGGACATTCCTTGGGCTCTGCTCTCTCCAAGCTCCCACTGCTCATTCTTGGCAGGCTCCACTTTAGGCTTTAGGACCCTGTCAGCAATGGATCAGATCAACAAATCCATGGCTCTGCCCAAACTGATTCCACAGACCCAAAAGCTTTCCTGTAGACAAAGACATAAGCAAGGCTTGGATCTGTTCCTACAAGATTTAATCAGCTGAACATGTGCCCATGCAGACAAAGTGAACTGCTATCCATGAACTGAATCTCAATGACCCTTGCTCTCCTCAAACAAATGTGAGTATCTCTTCGTATTTTACTTGGAACAGCTGTTAATTGCTCTGAACGTTGTTGTTCTGCTCAGATTTGGTGGCCCTCTCTCATCTGGTGTATCTCTCACCTCTGGATTGGTAGGGAGACTTTGAAGCTACCCTCTTTAATTGTAATTCAACTACTTGTGATATTTTGGTACCAATTAATATTGATTTTACAATTGGTTTACCGAGATGTTGTTTTATTACTAATATATTTAATGTGCAAATCAATAAGAACACTTGTTTGGCTCTCTCCCTAGAAGGTAATAAAATCAAATATCTCAAGAGTAAAATGCTATCTGATCCATAAATGGCAGCAGCAGATGCTTAATGTAATAGTTAAAGACTATGCAGCATTCTTGGCACCTTCCATGCATTTTCCACATACACTGTACTAAAGTGACACTCAATAACTTGCTAGTTATAAAAAGTTTGGTAAATTTGTTGGCACCATGTCAGCCTAAAGGAAGGGTTCAGTGTCATGCCCATGTTGCATGGACAAACTAGACAATGCTCATGCAGCGCTGGTGCAGAGCTCCTCCGGGTTTCCCAAATGGGGACTGTTGCAGATGGCGACAGCTCTTCATGTCTCTCCTGCTTCTTGAATCCCAGGTCAAGATAAACAGCTTTGTGCAAAAAGGACCTGCAAGGAGAGAAGAACACGGATCTCTGCAGACTGACAGCTGTCCAACCCTTTTGAAGGATTTAAAGGTCTGCTGATCCTTCTGGGAGTCATTTGCAGAGGAAGATGCAGGTGATTCTGCTGCTTCAGCACAGGTTTCTGCTGGTACTTCTCTTCCCTTGGGTTTTATTACGGAGCAGATTTGTTGGAAACCAGGACAAGGTGGAGGCAAGTCTGCTCATGATTCCAGCCCCTCTCTCCAGGGAACTTGCCTGCTCCACAGCTCACCCCAGCTCTGGAATGAGTCTCTCCTGGTCTGGGCATTGCAGCACTTTCCATTGCACCCGAATGTGACACTCCAGCAGGGCAGCGAGTCGGGCAGTGGAGCTGGCAGGGAACAAGCTGCCGAACCAGGCAGTTCCTTGGGGACGATGCCGGAGAATTAACAGAGATCAAGCTAACTTCAGAGAGGCCAAAGAGCAGAGCTTTCCATGTTTTTCCTCTAATTCCTGCAGAACCAACAAGGTCTCGGGGTCCTGCAGCTCCTACAGCACCGGCTCAGCGGAGGGAGCAGCTCTATGGACCTAGGGCTTGTGACACATACTAACAGCAGCCTCACAACAGAGAGGGGATTTACCTTTGGCTAGCGAAGATGATTTATGGGTGAGCAAATAATGAACTTGGCAAACAGTACATAATAAAGAGAAAAATCTTACACTTTTAATTAGCCAAAAATAAATGACTGAGCATGGGGCTGAATCCATTGTCTCTGCATCTCAAGTTCTTCGTCTTCTTTTGCTAGTCATGGTCTAATAAGCATATTGCAGAAGTTTTCATTGTCTTTTAAAATTCTTAGAGAATTTAAAAATCTCTTTTCTGAAAAGGAAGGAAAGCATACCTGAATCATCTCTGGTTTCATGTTTTGCTGTTTCTCCAAAATCCTTTTAGAATTGCTTGAATTTGTGTTTGCTTTTCATATTCTTGTTGCTGGAGCTGTGTCGTGGTGTTGCAGCATTAGTCACCTCTGAAGTGCAGCAGAAATGGCCTAATAACACTAACTGCATAAACCTCTCTTTCTTCTGCAGGCTGCATGGCTTTATGGGGAAAGGATCCCGTGTTTGGTGCACGTGTACAGTTTCTGATATGATGAACATGTGTGCAACCCTTTGGCCCTGCATTAGGACAGCAATTACTAAATAACCACCAAGACTGTCAGAGATAACTGACCTTTGGTATTCCACCCCAAGGAAACCCCCAGGGGCAAGAGACTTTCCCCAGCGAGATTCAGGGCAAACCCTCAAAGAGAACGTGAAGATTACTAAACATTCCAAAGTCAAATGAATATCAAATTTCTCTGCAAAATGAAATTCTGAACAACGTTGACACCTACTCGGCTGCTTAGATCAATTCTTCTCAACCAGGCAAAAAATAACACCTAGCTGTTCCAAACAAAAATAAAAACTGGAGTGATGCATTTCAACTTTAAATCACCAGCACGGCTGGATCTGCCATCTCTCACAAAGTGCTTCAGACCTGGCAAAGCTGCCTCCTCCAGCAGAAAAGCTTTTCATGCATTTTTCCAGCGGCGGCAAGTTTTATTGGCGCTGCGGAGCTCCAGCCTCCTCCACGAGCCAGTGAGCATCGGTGGCAGCGACCAGGAACCCCCCAGCCCAGAGCTCCCAGCCTGGCTGCTTGTGCAACGGCTCTCCAGGGGCTTGTTGGCCAACGGATAACGGGGTCTGAAGACATAACTCCCTGCCATTGACCCAAGGCCACGGGGCTCCTGCGAGCGACCCTGTGCTACGGCTCCGCGCGCTGCGGCAGTGCCCTCCGGAGAGGCTCAGGGAGCTCTTCACCCAGAGCACTGCTGGGCGCCCACCACGTCCCGGTGAGATCTCCCCCAGACAGACTCCTGGGGCAATGGCAGCTCTCTGTGTCCCTCCCTGAGAGCCACAGCCCCTCACGCTGAGGCCGTGCCAGCAGGTCCCGCCCGGGGCGGGCGTGGGGCCGCACGTGCTCTCCCCACGTCGCACCGATGTGCACAAAGGGCTCAGCAGCAGCTAAAGCCACATCTGGGCACTCCCCGTCTTGTGTACCCATGCTCCCAGCTTGTCTCCGGTTTTGACAGGCCCATGGAGGAGAAGACCCATTATTACTGCCCTAAGAGTTATTATTCCTCTTAATAAAAAATGCAAGTTAAGTGAATGTGAAAGTGTCCTCCTGCGTGCTTAGTGCCGGCTGCCAACAGCCCAGTGTTCTCATTCTGCCTCCATCATCTCTTGTCCCAGACAGGTGAAATGGGATGACTGCCATTGTGGGGAAGTCATAAAGTATAAAATGCTTCATTTGTTCGTGAAATGGAAATTTGAACAGCCAGAGAGAGGGGCCTGGCAGCATGTGCTGCCTTGTAACCAGCCAGGGGGGCTTTGCGGTGCTCCTGGCACAGGGAAGCTCCCTAGGATCCCACGGAGCAGGTGGCCAGAGAGGTGCCAGGGTGTGCCAAGGGGTCCCATTTGGCCAGGCTGCTGTGCTGGTAACAGAAACAGCAGGATTGTGCCTGGTCTGAGGCGCAGCCCTGAAGACAGTCCCTGCTAGGAGAGGACGGGGTGCTGCTGGTCGAGCTCCCGACCCGGGGTGGTGGTGTGGCAGCCGGTGACACTGCGAGGCACAGCACCAGGGCTGGGCACCTTCCCTGCCGCCTGCCAGGGGCACCCCATCAGGGCAGCTGCTGGAGCAGAATTGCTCCAAGGCATGAAGGAGCTCCAGGCAAGTCCACAGCCCGCTGGTGTCAGGGCTGCGGAGGGAAGGGGAGCTCATGGGGAGTCAGATTTTTAGGAGGCGTTCAAAATACGTGTGGGGCGACACTGGATGCCCAATGGCACAACGTGCCCACGGAGCCCCCACGCCCCACACAGTGCCTGCCAGCCCTGCACTGCACCTTGCTGCCTCGGGCAGCGGCGAGCGAGCGGGTCCAGCTGGGGCACAGAGCCCATACACCCATCTGGAACAGGCAGCGAGGAGACAATAGAGCAAAGTGTAACCACTGTTTACAGAAAAAATTGTCAGGGATTTATTTATTGGAAGTGACTGAGGAATATGAATTCTACACTCCATTTAAAATGCTTTTTATTTCTCTCAGCCTTGGGGCTCTGAGTACATCTAATTTCACCCATAGCTATAATTCTCCACCAAACAGTTCCTGCTTCTCCTCTGGGTTCCTGAGGAGTCATTTTGGTTTATGTCCTCTCCCAGCGCAGCTCAAGCAGTGGCTGGAGACAGTTACACGCC
>NW_008631238.1:0-298 GCF_000691845.1 Merops nubicus | reverse complement strand
GCCGGGTGCACACACACACGCAGCACGGGCGAGCGGCATGCGCTGGAAACAGCTTGACACTGTGCTATATATTTATTTTAAAAAATAAAACTCTAAATGTCTTTATCATGTAGGGATTTCTCCTGAGGAGCCATGTATTTCACTTCAGACACTTTGATTGTCCCTACCTTGCAGCTAACAAACTATTAGTTTTGTTAGTATATTTATTCCACTAAAATTGGAGCCTGTGATTACAAATCCAATACTGTGATTGAGTCGGGATTTGGAAATAAATCTGTCCGGGGCTCATCTGGTGTTT
>NW_008631237.1:677-1071 GCF_000691845.1 Merops nubicus | reverse complement strand
GTCGTGGGGGGAGGGGGGAGGGAGGGAGCCCACGCACCGGCCACGCTGAGCGTCCTCAGCCTGAAGTCCATCCCGTAGAGGATGATGAAGCAGAGGCTGAAGTCCAGCTTGCGAGCGTCCTCGGGGTAGCGCTCGAAGTCCCGGGAGTTCTTCCCCAGGCGGATCTCCTTGATCTCCCGGATGTCGACTGTGGGGAGAGAGGGACATGGGACCGTCCCCCTGCCACCCTGCCAGCCACACACCCGCCCCTGGGGACTGCCAGGAGGCCACGTGTCCTCTGGGGAGCCTCGTCCCCAGGATCATTGGTCCCTCAGGGGAGCCTCATCCCCAGGATCATTGGTCCCTCAGAGGAGATTCGTCCCCAGGATCATGGCATTGGTCCCTCAGGGGAGCC
>NW_008631237.1:0-387 GCF_000691845.1 Merops nubicus | reverse complement strand
CATCGTTGGTCCCTCAGGGGAGCCCCATCCCCAGGATCATGGCATTGGTCCCTCAAGGGAGCCTCATCCCCAGGATCATTGGTCCCTCTAGGGAGCCTCGTCCCCAGGATCATGGCATTGGTCCCTCATCCTCATGGCACCACCCATGGTATTGTGGGTGCTGGGCCAGTGTGTCCTCCAGGGAGACCTGTCCCCTCTGCCCTGCAGAGATGGGTCACCACACAGGGACTGCACGTCCTCCAGGGAGATGTGTCCCCAGAATGGGGCATCCCCGTTGGGGCACGATGGCATCACAGGTGACAGCACCCTGGGTGCCCTGGCCACGTGTCCTCCAGGCTCATCCTCCCCCAGCCCAACCAGCCCATCTCCAGCCACCTCTCCCATCTC
>NW_008631236.1:4419-8129 GCF_000691845.1 Merops nubicus | reverse complement strand
GGAGGGGGGGAACAAGATGATGTGAAAGAAAACAAAACGCAGCAAATTCTGCTCTGAAAGGATTAAATGGAGGTTTTCCAAAAAAACACCCTGCCATTATATAATGAGGCTTAACTGGGAGTCACCGGGGTCACACGATGCAGCAGACTGGAAAACTCAACGCGCGCCGGAGGCTTTGCCTGGTGAAGTCAACCAAAAAAGAAAATAACAAAAAAAAAATGCCCCAAATAAAAGAGAAGAACCACTTGGAGATGGCACGCCGAGGGGGTCGCTCACACACTAACGCCCAAGGTGTTTTCCACCCCCTTTCCCTTTGCTTTTTTGGGTTGAAATGTCGTTTTAGGGTGAGTTTGACTCCTT
Source organism: Merops nubicus (assembly GCF_000691845.1). Lineage (NCBI taxonomy): Eukaryota > Metazoa > Chordata > Aves > Coraciiformes > Meropidae > Merops > Merops nubicus. The sequence continues at coordinate 7,769 of NW_008631236.1, read as the reverse complement.
GCCTTCCTGCTTCTCGAGGGGGTGATCTCTTTGGTGGGATGGTGTTGGTGCTGGGCAGTGATGCTGTGGGGAGCGTGGGGACCACGCCGGCTCCCCAGGTCTTAAGATACACAGGGTTGATTTGCACTGAAAGCAAAACAAGGGACAGGTGGAAGCTTCACTCTGACAACCCAGGGATCAAAGCCCATCGCTGGGTTTCAGATCAAAAGTGGGATGCAAGATGGTTTTTTAGCACGCCGGTTGTGTCTCCACGTCCATCCATGATCCATGGTCATCTGCCTAACTCCAAGGTTCTCCACAGCCTTTATGTTGAGTTGGTTGTACAACCACAAGCAACCTTAAAGCTCCTCCACCCTTGACATCTCCCAGCACTTTCCATAGCAGAGGTCCTAGCTGCAGGGCTGAACAAGCTCGGTGGACACAGTGGTGTGGACTGGAAAAAGCCTAACTAGAAGAAAGCTTTGAAAAAGCCCATCCTAGCCCTCTGCTTTTGGAGAACCAAGCTTTCACTGGTCACAGGCCCAACGTCTGGAGCAGACCAGGCAGAGCTGTCACACCACAGCATGTCCAGGGTGCCCAGCAGGAGTGGTGGGACCTATGGGTACCACCAGGCTGTACACCTGGACATCATCCTGCACTCCTGTTCTCTTTCAAAAGCCAAAAATGCAAATTTGTGCTTCACATTTGAACTTTAAAAACTGGCTTTGGTCCAGATTATCAGACTGGAGAAGAGAACGCTCCAGGGAGACCTTCTGGGGGCCCTTCAGTCCTTCAAGGGGGCCTAGAAGAAAGCTGGGGACAGATTTTTGAGCAGGGACTGCTGGGACAGGACAAGGGGGGATGGTTTGAAACTAAACGAGGGAGATTCAGACCAGAGAGAAGGAAGAAATGTTTGACCCTGAGGGTGGTGAGCCCCTGGCCCAGGCTGCCCAGAGAGGTGGTCGCTGCCCCATCCCTGGAAGCATTCCAGGTGAGGTTGGATGGAGCTCTGAGCAACCTGCTCTAGCTGCAGATGTCCCTGCTCCCTGCAGGGGGGTTGGACTAAATGACCTTTAAAGATCCCTTCCCAACCAAACCATTCCAGGATTCTCTGATGATCACTGCAGAGCACTCATGAAACAACAGGACAGGGTCTCCTGCTTCAAACCCCATCCACGCAACTGCCAACCCCAAACCTTCTCATTCCCCTCTAGTGACCATGCAGCCACTTCAACTTGAGGAAGGAGTGATGGACTCCCCAGGCCCAGCCAGCAGAAGCAATCCATAGCTTGTGAGATACCTGCTTATTTTGCCCAGCCAAAGGGAAACAAACAGCTCCTGCTAGAACAGAGATTTTCCTCCCGTTCGGACAAGGCGCCTCAAGAGAATATACAATGAGAAATGAAATAATCAAGCGGGTCACAAAAGCAGGAAGAAATGAAGCTTTATCATTCTCCAGTGGTTTCTCTGCTCATACATTACAGGAATTGAAAAGAAAAAAAAAAAAAAGACTAAAAAAGAAAACAAGGCAACAATGAGGAATTTCTCCACAGGGGTACCAGCAAGTGAAGGGCAGAGCAGAAAAACCCTGGGAGATGTGGACACTGGGGCAGCATCGTGGGGCTGAAGGTGTGGAGATATCATTCCCCTCACTGTTTCTCCTAGCCTGGATGAAATCCCTCAACGCCAACATCCAGCAAAAGGCATTTTGGGGATGGCAAAGAGGTTGTTTTTTGTCACTGCCCAAGCCAGCAGAGGCACAACCGAGCGCTCGCCAGTTTTAGAGCCAGCAGAGAAGGTCACTGAGCATCTTCAACAAACCCAAACGAACCCCAAAGGTGTTTTTAAAATTCTAAAACGAGGGACAATAGGAACAAGTTCCAGAGCTTGGTCTGCTACCCAAGGTGAGGACATTGTTTCATTCCCTTCACAAACAATCTTCATTTTCCCCACCAAAGCGACGTCCAGGCGTCATGTGCAGCGATGAGTTTCCCACCTAAAGGCCAATCTTTGACCAAACCACCTTGGCTTGCAAGAAAACACTTATCCTGCCACTAAATACCTCTGTTTACACCCATAGCTATATATACATCTCCCCAAACTGGATGGGTTTCACTTACCTGCTGCCTCCGGGCAGGAAATTCTCATTTTAAGAACTTCTGGTCTCGTTTATTGTATGGGTTTCTATTTCCATAACATCAGAGGAAAGGCAGCAGAAAGGGAGGGGGAAGCATCTTCTGGTTGAAAAGAGATTTTTTAAATGCAACAGGAAACACGAACTCCATATTTTGGCAGACAAAGGAGGAGGACATCCCCCATTAGCAGGATTTTTAGAGAGGGAGTTTCTAGGCTCCGTAGGTCTCTCCACCAACGGGGATATCTGCACGTCTCCATTCTCTGGTCCTGTAGTATGCTGGCTTTTTTTTTTTGTTGAGAGAAAATTCCTTCCTTCCCTTTTTTATTTATTAAAAAATCAGCTTTTTCACAGAGATTGGGGAAAGGGATGAAGATGTGGGACAAACCAAGCCAGCAAAAAGAGCTGCTTGACCAAAAGAGACTTTGAGTTTATATTTGGGATCTTTAAAAAGATTTTTTTTCCCCTTTTCTCTACTCCTTTTTATTGCTTTTTTAAGCTTAATCATCACTCTGCAACCAGCTTCAGGAAAATATTCAGCAAATTCAAGGGAGTGAAGCAAAAAGCCCTCTCAGATTTCAAATTAATCCTTTGGGAAAAGAAGGGAGAAAAAGATCTAACGCTCTTCAGAAGTTAAAATTCACATAGGATTTGGGGTGGGGGTGGTGAGTGTTCTGGTCTAGAGAAAGGGCCAGGAAAACTCAACCCAAAACCCTTCAGGTTTGCTTTGGATATTCTAAAGAATATTCAAAAAGAAACCTTTTGGGAAGGGAAGTCAGCTATAAGGCTGAGGAAAACCCGTGTGGTTCTCCGATGGCTTTAAGGCAGAACCTTAAACTGGTGACTTTTTTGAGTCTCAAACGTGTATGGAGTTGTGATTTACTCCCCAGATCAGTGAATTCCCCAGAAAACTGCAATTCTTGGGTCTAAAACTACTTATGAACTCCTCCAAAGCAAAACAGAGGATCTTTCCTCAGCATCCTTCCAGCAATGCACCCATGGAGCTCTCCCATCCTCCTCTCTCATCTCCTTGTGGTTCCTGATCATGAACCCAAAACCCATCACCTCCTACTGGAGAGCCCAACCTGGTTCTGCCACTCAGCTTCTTTCTGTCTACTCCTCCAGCAGCCTGGCCCAAGGAAAAGCTGCCAAGCAGCCAAAATCTCATTAGTCATTTGTTTTTAGCACAAACCAACGCCTGGCAAACTGGGTTCTAAGGAACAGAGATGGTTCAGCA
>NW_008631236.1:0-4401 GCF_000691845.1 Merops nubicus | reverse complement strand
GTGTCTTCTTCCTCCTCTACTCTGCCCTAGTGAGGACACCTTGGGAGTATTGGGTCCAGTTCTGGGCTGCCTGGTTGAAGAGGGACAAGGAACTACTGGAGAGAGTCCAGCAGAGGTTCTGAAGATGCTGAGGGGACTGGAGGAACACTGTGACAAGAAAGGCTGAGAGCCCTGGGGCTGTTGTGCCTGGAGAAGAGAAGGCTCAGAGGAGATCTCATCAATGTTAACAATAGCTCAGGGCAAGGGTCAAGAAGATGGAGCCAAAATTCTTTGCTGTGAGGGTGGCAGAGCCTTGGACCAGTCTGCCCAGAGAGATTGTGGAGTCTCCTTCTTTGGAGAGATTCCAAACCCATGTGGACGCCATCCTGTGCAACCTGCTCTAGGTGACCCTGCTTTAGCAGAGGCTTTGAATGAGATGATCTCTAGGTGTCACTTCCAACCCCCACCACACCAGGATGCTGTGATTCACCTCCCTCTCGTGGAGGTTGGCATGTCTTTCAAAGTGGGGTGGGGACAACAGGGTAGGGGACAGGAACAGATGGACAAATGGAAATGAGGAGCAGAGCTTCAGCCCGAGCCCTGCCAGAGCACCCTGTAGGAAACAGGCAGAGTTTGAGGATCCTCTCTGCAAAAGTGGGATTGCCAGAAGGAGCCAGGGAGGTGTCACGATGCCAGACCTGGGCTGGGGGACATCTCTAACCCCTGGGCACCAGGAGGGTACGAGACTGAGGCCACCAAGGGGGGAGGTTTCTGAGAAAAATTCCTCTTACTTCCTCTGCACGACGTGTCTCTGAGTTTCATAGCCATGCAGTGAGGCCACAGTGCCCTCTAGTGCTGCAGGGCTTCCTTCTGCCACCAGCCCTGTCCCCTCGGCCACCAGGCACCAAGCCAACCTTCAGAGCTGCAGCGTGAGTCGCTCTGTCTCTTCCCACACCCGTCCCAAAACCCGAGTTCAGAGAGCACCCCAACGCCTCCCATCCTGGTAGGAGCTCCTTCCAGGTCCTCCACCCTCCAAACAACAGGGCAGCCTGGCCCCCACCCTGCCCAGTTGACCAGCACCACCTACAGGAACCATAATAAACCCACCAGGTTGGGAAGACACCCCCATAAATGACAAGCCAACATGGCTAAGTCTGCTTGACCTGGGTGACAGCCAGAAAAAGAAAACCAGCCCTGAGAAAGGAGAGTCCATCTTGTGACAATCAGAAATCAGCTCTGAACCATCATCCTCATCCTCTTCATCATCATCAATTGAACATCAAAGCTCTTGGCCACCTGCCTGCTGAATGTCTACCATAGGACATGGAAGACCATCACAATCTGAAAGCCCCACTGGAAGATCTCCTCTCTTCTGCACGGCTGATACAACCCAAGGGGTTTATCACCTGCTTCAGGGCTCACAATGACTGTGCCCCACTTGCCAGAGACACTGCTGGGACCTTGCAACAACCTGTAAACTGGTGGTCTTCATGGAAGATCAACCAGCCCTGGTCCAGATGTCTCCTCTCTAGTGTTTTGGAGACAGCAAAGGTCTCATCTGCCTTCCCTGGTCAACGGTGGCCTCATCTCTAACACAGCTGAAGGGGTTACAGGTAACCATGGCAGTTTGGCTTCTCAGCTCAAGGAGATGGTCATTGTCAGTTGGGTTAAATGCAAGGAAAGCCAAGCCACAGAGAGACCCCATCTTACTGGAAGTCACAGCAAAGCAAAAGCTCTTGACTCAGCACTGGAGATCTGACGCCCAACACGTTGTGACCTACAGTCAAGTGAACTTGGCTCTTTGACAGGGACTTCCCACAGTGGTTTCAGCAGTTACAGGATTGGAAAGACCCTTGGGAAATGGGAAGCTTGTTAGACAAGAAACCTTCTCTGAGAGCAACGTCGTGCCTACACGCTCTGGAGGGAATCCAGCAGAAGAAACCCCCCAAGTTTGGGGCTTCTAGGAAGCCACCTCAACCTGTTCCCAAGCATGGAGGCATAAAGGATGTCAGGGTTGTTGAGTGGCAGGAGGGACATCCAGCACATGGGGCACACCACGTGGACCAGGTCAATCCCAGTGGGGGAGGAGGTCAGACAGAGAACTCACCCTGGTTCCAGTGGTGCAGAACAGCCTACTGAGAGAAGGCCACGTTGTTGTGGCCAAGGTTCTGAAAGAGGTGGCATCTGGGCTGGCTAATAAGCTGGCTGAGACACAAACTGCCCAACCTCCTAGTGCAGAAAGAGGACAATGAGGACTCTGTATGGTGACAGTAAATAAGACCACCCCACCAAAAAAGCTGCCCCCGAGTTCCCAAGAGACCTGTCACCCTGCTACCACCACCCTGGAAAGGTTGGTGATCTGGAGAGTCCAGGAGCAAGCTGGACATCAACCTCCTCCTCCTGCACATAGAGTGGCAGCAGGGGAGATGCTCACTCCCAACCTCCCCTTCTCCTCCTGGAGAAGGTTGGCTTCATGTCTCTTAAGGAATGTACCATATCTGAAAAAGTCCACGTGGGAGCTGGTCCTTGCAGAGCTGACAGGGAAAGGACACAGATGGGAATCATCCAATCTTCTCCAGACCTCTACACTGAGCTGCAACAAATCATGCCCCAAAGAGTCCATGCCTCTCTTATGGCAGGAACCCCAAGTGACCAGCCCATGCACCTTTACTCACCCAACCTCTGCACTGAATTAGAAGGTCTGGCTTGAAAACACTTGCCAACGAGGAGAGGTCCCAAGGAGAGTGGGCAGAGACATCTCCTAGGTGCTTAAATTTAGGTAGGATCCCAGCATGGTTGGGAATCTTGGTGCTTCTAAGTCTTTTTAGACAAAGTTATGGCAACAGTGGTGACAAGAGGAACATGAAGAACTCACAGAGCCTAAGGAGCTCCTAAGGAGCTGCTCCCTTGTTACTCATCCAACAAAATGAAGAACTCACAGAGCCTAAGGAGCTGCTCCCTTGTTCCTCATCCAACAAGGAAGCTGGATGACAACCGTAGCCAGAGGAGAAACAAGCAGTTTATTGTAACTTCAAGCATATGACAAAAAGGGTCAACACTCAGCAAGGAAGTGGAAGGAGATGAGCTGCAAGGCAATGAGGACACCAGACCATCTCAACGCCGTCTTCCAAGTCTATCCCACACCACCAGCAAAGCCCAGTAAACCTTTCACAAGTGCCACGTGGTTTCTACTTCCTAAAAGCCAAGAAAAGGAGCAGTTGGCCAAGGAAAGCATGGTCACGTTCAGAGGAGGCCAGGCCCATCCTCAACACCTGAGTCCAGCAAACTGAAAGCCAAAACCTGCAAGATTCCAGTCCAGAAACAACTTGGGATGCCTCCCAAAATTCTCTGGTTAGTGCCTGGCAGCATTCACAGCATGTCCCCGTTGCACACAGCCTCCTGGAGCCTCCATGAGGATGAGGGCTACCTTGTAGGACGTGACCCCTTGGGTTGTTGAGGAAGTGTAGAGTTTGCCAAGGGCTCTGAAGACCATATCTAGGATCTGGGACCCATCCAAGCCTCCTGAAAGTCTTTCCAAGCACTTGCCAAAGGGAGCAAAAGCATTTTGCACTGACTCAGCCCAGCCCGTGACGTCTCCACGACGCCAAGGTTACGTGGTCTCCTCCCCAACAAAGCAGCTGAGGGGGAAGTGGAGAGGATGATGAAGGCTGGCTCTGTGCCTCTCTAACCGACCCTCCCTGGTGGGCAAGAAAAAATGGACCTTATGAATGGGGAATGCTGCTCTTCCAAAGATTCTTTTCTTCCAAAGTCATATTTTGGCAGGACTTTGGTGAATTAGTGCCCGGAGCCAACGACAGACTCCACGGAGTAGGGAGAGATGAAGAGGTTACAACCCAGGAGCTGAGCCAAAGGGGTGACCTCATGAGCTCAAGCCATGAAGCTTTTAAATCATTTCATTCCAAAAGTTAACCAATGACCTGGGTGAAGGGCCAGAGGGGACCCTCAGCCAGTTGGATGATGATACAGAGTGGCTGATCCACCTGAAGGTGGTGATGACATTCAGCAAGACCTGGACAGGCTGGAGAGCTGGATGAAGAGGAACCTCATGAAGTTCAACAAGGTCAAGTGTAGGGTCCTGCACCTGGGGAGGAACAACCCCCTGCAGCAGGACAGGGGAGGGGGGACCTGCTGGAGAGCAGCTCTGTGGAAAGGGACCTGGGAGTGCTGGGGGACAAGTTGCCCAAAGAGCCAGAAATGGGCCCTCGTGGCCAATGGTGTCCTGGGTTGCATGAGGAAGAGTGTGGCCAGCAGGTCAAGGGGGGTTCTCCACCGCCTCTACTCGGGGGGGTCCCCCACCGCCTCTACTCTGCCCTAGGGAGGCCACATCTGGAGTATTTGGTCCAGTTATGGGGTCCCCAGTTAAAAGAGAAGCAAGGAACTACCGGAGAGAGTCCAGTGGAG
>NW_008631235.1:0-1228 GCF_000691845.1 Merops nubicus | reverse complement strand
GCTCAATTTCCCACTTGCCAACAGCAGATAAAAAAGTGGGGAGGGACCTCTTCTGTCACAGCCTATGTAGATTAACCTTTCAATTAGCTGTTATCAGGTCCTGTGTCTTAGCACCAGTCTTCGCAATCTGCGTCCGCTCGGCATCGGGAAGACTGGAGGTCTGGGGTGGGTTTCTGTTTTAATTTCTAAATTAATGATAATTGTTCGTGTGGTTCCCCTCCCCCGCCGTGCGCTGACCGCTTGTGTCTGATCTGCCCGTCCACCTTTTAGTATTTTGGAGTGAGATTTGGAGCCCCGCGGAGGAGGAGGAGGAGGAGGGGAGACAAGGTATTCTCTCCGTATTCATCTTCTTTTTTCTCCTCTCGCGAAGGGGCTTAGAGAAGGTAACTGGTACAATCAACCCGCTGGCTGGGGATTCCCTCCACCCCCTCCCCGGTTTGTCTGGCTCTCCTGGCTGGGTCTCTTCAGTGTGTATGTGTTTGGGGAAGGAGGTGGGGGGAGGTTGTGTTGTTGTTGTGTTCCTGGCTCTGGTTGCAGCCAGGAGAGAGAGAGCGAGCGAGCGAGAGAGCGAGCGAGAGACAGAGAAGGAGAGAGCGAGCGAGCGAGCGAGAGAGAGAGAGGAGCCGCGATCGCGTTTCAGGGGCAGCACATTCCGCAGGAACCGCTGCTGCAGAAGCACACACAGGGAGAGAAAGGAGGTCATTGCAAGCAAAGGGGGGAAACCTGCATCGGAGGTTAGATTCCCAGGAGTTTATGTGGGGGGTAACAGGGAGCATGTGATGGGTTTTATTTTGCGTTGGGTGACAGGCTGCAATTTGCCATGATAACCCCCCTTTTCCCTCCCCTCTCTCCGTGCAGGGGGCTTGTCACTAGGCTGGGTACTTTTTTTTTTTGCATCGGAGGCTGGTGCACGTGTTTGCAGACACTTGTGCTTGGTAAATGCATTGCAATGCTCTGCGTTTTGCAGGGGAGGGAGAGCAGCGGCAGGAGGTGGTGGCTGGGTTGGATGGGGTGGGGAGAGGGGAATGGAGTGGCGAAGGGAGGCAGGGGATGGCTGAGGGTTTTGTGTTGCATGCTCCCTCCCTGTCTTTCTGAGGCGGCAATTGTTCCTTCGCGGGCGGGGTGACACAAGAAGTCCCTGCGCTTCGCATGGCGAAACTTGCAAGGACCTGCATGTGGCGGTAGCGCTGGGAGTCATTGTCGCCGTCCCCGATCCCACCCCCTCCTC
>NW_008631234.1:0-4747 GCF_000691845.1 Merops nubicus | reverse complement strand
GCTTAATATAGAGTTTTTTATCTTTCATATCTCCCGCGGGAGTCTGAAACGTCGGGGAAAGAATTCTCGCGAGATTTTCCAAAACCCGCCGAGGAGGTCGGGCATTGTAGTCTTCAAAAGCCAAGAATGAGGGCTCGCTTCACACAGAGGCCGATATTGGGGTGATATTTATACTCGAGTTTTAACACTGCATCACCGGGGTATACGTGCGGGTGGGGATGACTATAGACAATAGTATTGCTCAAGTTAATGCCGCAAAATCCATTGATTTTACACCTGCCTGGGTGGGGGGTAGTGGCTCCTTTTGTTTCGGGCTTAAGCCATGGGAAGACTGGGGCCACGAGACCTCCGCCCCGTTTCACGCTCCTCCGGGCACCCAGATAACACCACACTTGCCCAGTGCTTAGCACCTCACCAGTGCTGGGTTTAGGGCTTTCAGGCATACAGCTGCATGGTGTACTTGGTGACTCAGACTTTGTCATTAACTGCATTCTCTTTACACCAGTGTAGCAGGGACAGGCAGGAATCTAGATTTAACCTAGGTCTCATGTCCTGGGTGAAAGAGTTTGCATGAGTGGGCTCAATAATGTGCCACAGCCTGAGGCATAAAACTGTCCATTTTTGAAAACTAGCAGTAGTGAGAAGTATGGACGTGAGATGCTAATCTATTATGGATCTGCAGTGTAAACATTTAATACGGTTTGTTGAACATACCAAGACTCATATAAACACTTAGCATGTGGCTTTGGATATGACCAGCTTCTGACAACAAAGAGGATTAGGACTTCCACTTTAACACAGCACTCCAGCATGTGCTTATTTGCTGAATTGGTACCTGCGTATCTTCAAAAGTCATATTTTTTTTTAATCTGCTAGTAGTCTGGATGAAAGAATCTGAAACAAAGATTCTGTCTCTGCAACTATATACAAAGCTAGCACAGAGCTCCTGTGTTTCCAGATGGAAAGTTTTGGAGGGAAATATGTTCCCAGGCCCTGCACAGATGGTCAGTTCACAAGCAGAAAGCCCAAAACATTAGGACTCTGGTATGTACACAGACTCCAGGTGGTAGCTCCAACTGAGCTGCTTGACATCTGGCGATTCTGAATAAATAGCCATATTCCTCTTTTCCTACCTGTGTGTCATTTATGGAAAAGAGAACCTGTCTGTGGGAGCCTGCCTGGACTCTGAGACATCCACCACAGTGGATTGCATTTACAAAGACTGAAATGCAGAGCCGTTTTCTTGTGTGAAACTTGCGGGGTTAAATCACTGACATAATTGTATATGAGTTTGAAAAAAGACACAGGAAGCTGGTCAGGAGAAGTTACTACAGAGGACATTTTACCCTTGAGGTATTAACTTAAAAACTTAGACTGACTAGATAGGCTGTGAGGCCTAGGCAACAGTTTGCATACACATTGCCCTAAATCCAGTGTTTGCATCTGAGCTGCAGAGAGGAGGTGAGAGTATTTGAGGAAACCTAAACACACTTTTCTTGCCTTAATAGAAAAATGCCTCTGAATAACCAAGAAAGGAGAGCAAAGCAGCCAGCAAACGTGCAGTGCTTTTCTAGCAGCAAAAAGTAGTAGAAGAATAAGTAGTGCTCAAATCTTAAAACTTTGCTGTATCTGAGTCTAATCTGGTTGAGATTTGGAGCAATCCTTACTGATGGCAAAACAAAAGCAAGATCAAGCCCATTCAATAAAATGAGCATACTCTGGCTGGACAGAGCAGAGATTCGCCCTTCAGGTGGGGCCTGGAACATCATTATTTTTAATCTGACTTTTAAGGAAACTGAGGCAGTTAAAAGGCAATTGTTTGCCGGTATTATTTTTCTCTATTACATTTTAAAATCTTGAGACTGGCTGAATGGATGCAAAGTGGAAGATCTCACCTCAACCCTGCTGCCCAGGTGGGGTAGAAGTTAATAAGGGCTGCCCTGTGTTAGGGGCCCATTCGTGGGACCCAGGCCAATGGCTTAACTTAGTTGTTTGGTTTTGTCTGTGAAAAGTTTCAGTGTTCACTCCTGGTTTCATTCTTTTTTGAAGAGCAGCTGTGGGGATAACTTCTTAATCTTTGACAGGCCTTTGACAGGCGTGTTGGAGCTGCAGGCCTGATGATGCCTGCAGTGCCATCTAATGGATACAACCAGCCCAAGCAGCGGCTTTTAACACGGGGCCTTTTGTGTTTGTGTGTGTTTTTTGTTTGTTTGTTTGTTTTAACAGCGGCAAATTTGTTAGCACCTCCAAGAGGTCACAGTTTAGTAAAGGAGAGTCTCTGCTCTTCTGTGCTGTACGCAGCCTTTCTCTTCCTGGTAATAAAAATAAGACGTGCTTTCTTTTAGGTTTCTGTCTCAAAAAAATTCTCCCTCCCCCACAGTGTTGCCTCAACAAGACTGGTTTATCCATACCAAGATTCTCTGGAAATTTCCTCCATAGTGGATATTAGCAACAGGGCAGGATTTCCCTGACAAATTCCCTACAAGAAGGGAATTGTTCTTATTTGGATAAATCTTCCCCAGTGCACAGAAAATGCCTTACGGGGCTACCTACAGCCCAGTTCAAATCCTCACTTTGTATGTCCCCAGTTGTAGGATGCTGTGTCCTGTACTAGTCGTATGCTAAACCTTAGCATGTAATTTGTCTTTATCTGAAGTACTGTCTAGAAATCTTTGAAGTTCCCTAAATTGTTGTATATTCTCGAATGATGCTCAGGTCTTTCCATGGTTTTGTGTGCAGTAATAGATTTCATTCTTCAGACCTAGTCCATCCAGTTCCTTGGCTCACCTTATAAATTCCTAACTATTGCAAGGTGGAGGGATGCTGGCAGTGCCTGGGATCTTTTCTCTCTGTCAGATTATAATTTTTAAGGCACTTGGTCATTTGTGACCAAGCACAAGTTTGTTATAGTGTGTGAGGAAACAGTTTTCTATCCGAGTGACTATACTTGAAGCATGTTGCAAGGATGTGGAATTACACCTAGTGACTCAGATGGCCCTTCTAGGATGCTGAGTCCCTTGAAATGGAAATTCAGCATGATGAATGGATTACCTAGTTCTTAACTGAGAGCCACAGTGATGCTTTTGGCAATATGTAACCTTGCAGCTTGAATGACTGCTCCTGTGAACACAGATCAGAACTCATGCCTAAGGATTCCAGCAAAACACCACATTTGAGTGGCTTTATTCTGAAATACATTTATTTGTGCCTTGTGTGTCAGACTTTTTTTAAGTGTTTGAAACATTTGGATGCCCTGCTGGGTTTTACTTTTACTGCTGTAAATATCTTTTACATGAAGAAGATTTTGAATCTTGGCTGTAAATATGAGGTGATGGTGTTTAATTTCTTTTTCTATTTGTCCTCCTTGTAGGAGTTGCTCTCCTTGGAGGCCATTCTTCCTTCCTTACAACACAAGACATACATCTGGGCACTAATGAGAGTCTCACAGATACAGCAAGGTTGGTAAAATGTCACTTGATTGATTACCGTGTGTTTGATAGTTGATCAGGCTAACTCATCTTACAGGATTTTGAAAGATAATATTTTCTTTCTGGAAAATGTCAGAAGACACTCCAAATTTCTTAAATATTTACAGATCAGCTCACGGAATCTGTAGTTCAGTACACCATCATTCCATCCACTCTAGCTCTCCAAAACATCTCACAACAAGAAAATATTTTTATCAAATATTGTGTTAATGAGAGTTACAGTCAGACAAATGGAAACATTTTATGAACCTCAGTAGTATAGCTCCACTGAAGCAGCACATATACTCAAACAAGGCTAGAACCTTCTGGTTCTGTTGCTCTGTGTAGAGGTAGAAGTACTGCTGAGTGGCAAGTCAAAAAGCAAAGACTTTATTCCTCCTGGTTAGGCCAGCTGCTTGTGGGCCTACCTGCAGTGACAGGGTGAGACTGAAGTCTCACAACAATCAGTGGGAGAGATTGTTTGAGAACTATGTTGCTGTTCTCTCTGTGATTAAGTCCAAGGAGAAGGTAAGAAAAAGACCAAATATTTAAGCATTTTAAATTTTCCTTTCTTGCTTTTAACTACTGAAGTGGAAGACGTGTGCCTGTTGATAGTGGAAAGTCAAAATTTCCTCAGTCTCTTGAGGCTTGAAAGTACCTAGCTTTCATTCCCTGCTAGACACGTAACTCTGCTAGTATCAAAATAAGCTGCAATGGTAATGCACAGATGTTTCAACAGACGCCCCACTGCCTTACTTTAGTAAATACAAGTTTAAAAGATTGAAAAACTGTGTAAACTTGTGGGCCTACAAAGGGAACAGGTTAATCTGAGACTTAACAGTCAAGTCTGAGGTACATTAGGCCACTGTCTCCAGTGGCCACTGTGTGCAGTTCAGCAGAGCACATACCCTGTCAAGGAATTCAAATACATCCCCTCAAAAGAAATTCTTCATGCATCAGGGCCCATAGCCCCAGTTTAAGCAGGGCAACTACAGATTCATCATCAAAGTGTGCCATTTAAGTTCTTCAGAGCACACACATCCCTGCTACATCTCTACTGGCACAAGAGATGGAGGATTTTCAAGTCAAACATACATAGGTTACTATGACATATTAAAGGTTAATGGGAAACATATCAAAGGTAAGTCCTCACATTGACGTAAACAAGTATTACTCTCCAAGTGTCTTGCCTTTTCTTCCATTCTCACTGGAGCACTGTAAGCAGAGAGCATCTCGGCTGGGAAAGGAGAGGAGGCTGTGGTGGTTTAAACCACTTTTAT
>NW_008631233.1:457-1061 GCF_000691845.1 Merops nubicus | reverse complement strand
CCAGATGCTTTTCACACCCAGTTTTTAAAACCTCCACTGGCAGAGATTATGATTCCAAACGTAGAAATGAAACTCTGCTCCAGCAGCACATCAGGGTTTTGTGCCACAGCGAAATACGTTTGGGGAGCACCAAGAGAATGTGCTGGGTGCCTGCCCACCCTTCATCGCCATTCCCAGAGCTGTACACGCCCCTCCTCTGCCTCCTCCGAGGGCCCCGGGGCCACTCCGCCACCCTTCCTGCAGCACCGGGGGCTTCTCTGGGGTTGAGCAACACTCGTTCCCTGTTTGTAGGGCCCCTTCCCAGTCCCCTGCGCCCACGGCCCTTTTCCACGGGACGCAGCAGTTCAGTGTTTGCCAAGAGCCACCCAGCAGCCGTGTCCAAACCTGCTCGGGAGGCTGAGCTGGGAGCCAAGGGCTGAGCAGAGCCCTCACCCCAGGCACCACTCTGATGAGGTTTCCAAACCCCAGAGCAGCCCTGTACTCCTCCTGCTGCTGCCTTGGGCGAGGGCTGGGGCGAGGAGCTCCAGGAGGGATGGGGAAAGAGCAGGGTGGGAAGGAATAATGCAATCATGGAATTGTTTAGGTCGGAAAAGACCTTTAAGCT
>NW_008631233.1:0-390 GCF_000691845.1 Merops nubicus | reverse complement strand
CCCCCTCCGGGGGTGGGGACTCCACCACTGCCCTGGGCAGCCTGGCACAGCCCTGGGCAACCCTCAAGGGCAAGAAATTGTTCCTCAGCTCCAACCTCAGCCTCCCCTGGGGCAACTCGAGGCCGTTTCCTCTTGTCCTGTCCCTTGTTCCTTGTGAGCAGAGAGGACTCCATGGCACCGGGAAAGCACAAAGACACGTCCCCACACGGGGGGTCTGCTCATCGCCAGCCTTGGGCCCAGAAGCAAGATGTGACACACGGAGCCGGGGCCAAATTTGGGAACTGGCAGCCCCAAAGCACACATGAAAAAAAAAAAACAAACCAACCGAACCCTTCCCCTTTCTCTTCCTCCTCTCCCCGAGGAGTCGCTCATCCAGCTCTGCCTGGCGCA
>NW_008631232.1:0-6973 GCF_000691845.1 Merops nubicus | reverse complement strand
CGGGAGAGAACGAGCCCGGCTTGTGAGAGACATGAACATGCTGTTGTTGAGGACACGTTTTACTCGTGTGCATTTTGTTGCCTGCAAGTATAGATCTTTGAAGTGCAAGTTATAAATATTAAAGCTTAAATGCATAGGGGGACTATATGTATCAAATTGTAGAATAAATTTATTCCAAGACAGTTTGACACACACACACGCCTAATGCATTCAAGATACACTTAAATTAGGAAACAGTTATTTTGTTTTAGAGTGGTAGGTACCTGTTTCAGAGACTGGTGAATGACTTAACAATAATTAGCATATTTATGTAACGCATTGTTGTTTATAAGTGAGCTTTTGATTCTAAGAGTCGTTAAAACCATATATAATATAATTTCCTTAACTGGAGTGATTCCTGGAAGTATAAAGCAAAGACTTGTTTGGGGTTTTCACCCCCATTCAAGCTACATCTGTGCATACACCCACAGTCTGAAACATGTAATCCTGCCCCAGAGAGAGCAGGGGCACATTAACAACCTAACGTGTGTCTTCAGCTGACATCTGGTTGCAAAACAAAAACAAACTGTTATTAAGGACCTGTTTTTTTCCATTTTTCCCTCCTTAGTTCTTTTCTTCCATCTTCCTCTCATCTCTGGAAGCTCCATCCGTATTGGAATAGGCAGCAATTATTCCAATTTCTGTAAGTAGCCTTTTTTTTTTTTTACTGCATTAATGGCATGCCTTGCAGCCATGTACAGCTGTAGGAATATTATATTTAAAGTCCTCTAGCAGATAAACATCAATCCATTAAAAAGCAAATAGCTTCCTGACTAAGAAAACAACTTAGTTAACAGAAATGGACTTAACATTGTGATCTTTTTACGGACAAAACTCACAGAAATAAGCGAGAGAATTGCCTGAAATAGAGGGCCATAAAATTTAGTGTCAGGTGCAAGTACAATATTTCCTTAAAAAAAACCCCAAAACCCAAGCAAACTCCTTTTCAGCATTCTCTCCCACAGCAACAAATTATCATGTAGCTGCTAAAACTGGTTTACAAATTGAGCACACTGATATCAGTCAAAATTTATATCATTTTGGCACTCACTGCTGAAATAAATGTGGCTAAAAATGACTTCCAGTCACTGAAATAAAACAACTCCCAGCATTTGACTTCCACTCTCCTTTTTATGACTGACTTTTGTAGTTATTATGTTAAAGTTTTTTGAAAAGGATATAAAGCATTATATGAGCCAGTTATGCTCATGCCACTGGTCCTGTTTCAGCAGAAAACCACATGTATGCAGGGAATCAAAGTAGCATGTTCAATCTCTTAGATGAAGGAGTGCATAATGATAAAAATATACGCACAACAATTAAAACAACCAAGATACCTCCCAAATCAAGTGCTGCAGCTCAAGAAAAGCCATGCTGAAACATTGTGATAGGTTATGACCTCAGTAACAACTTTCAAGCTAAGATGCCCATCATGGGTGAGGAGTCATAAGATTAAACCTGAAGTTTAAAGAAAGAAAAAGCAAAAGCTTATCTTACTTACTTTGGAACACACATAAAAGAACAGCAAAATCAGGCAGATACTGTCATTCACAGCCTAGAAGTATTGCTGAGCTTAATGCTTGCTGCCATAACCTACCAACTCAGAGAAGTTATTTGTAGTGTCAAGACCAGCTTCCATCAACACTAGGTGTTTGTAGGATCTAACTCCCAGACAGCTTCAGTAACTAGAAGCAGAGTTTGGTTGGTAAAGCTGAAGACAGTGCAAAACCAAGTGTCTGGTAATCCCTTAAACTCCTAAAAATAAAAAAAGTTAAAGTTGGGCTCAGGATAAAGTGCAAAATGAGCTGCTGCTGAAAAGTGTTCACTCTGGCTACTTGATAGATGACCAACTGACATATGTAGCCCAGTATATGTTTCATTTGGAGATTTATATCAATTTGTTATCCATTCTTAGCTTTCATGTTCCTTGACCCTTAAGCTCAGATTTTTCCCCCTCCCAGAGACATGACTTCTTCATGGCAAGACATCTTTGTATTGCATTAACCTTGGATTAGTGGAGTTCTGTAATAGAACTATTGCAGCAAACATAGTTCAGAGTAGTCTGAGTATTGCCCTGATTTCCAAATGGGGACCTTCATCTCTTCAAAATTAAATGTTCTTACGACAGTATTTTTATTTTACTTTGGTCTTAACTGATTACAGTTCAGCCAGGCCCAACATTCTGGCCTTCTATGCAAGGGCTGTCTATGTGTAATTAGTGTAATGTCTGGACGGTGAAACGTTCTACTGACAATAACAGATAATACTAACACAATACCAGGTGGGCATTAGCCAAAAAAACAACCAACCAAACAAAAAGCTTTTGTAGTGAACATGGAAAGAGTCTGGTATTATCCCAGGCTGTTACTGTGAACTGCAGGAGGGAGGCTACACAGTGGATTCTTCAGCTCTACAGAATTCATAATTACTCTCCCAATACCAAATTTCCTAAGCAAGCACAAAGGGCCAGGAGCAGGACTTGTAGCTCTTGTCATAGAGAGCTGGTTGTGCCTCACCAATACTGCTCTTGTACACAACAAGGGGTAAAGCCAGTTCCAGGGAAGTTAACACTCAAGAATGGAGCTGACTTCAACCACTGAGTACCAAGGCAGGCTGACATTTCCAGCATTTAATGGAACTTTTTGATTGGAAATAAAATTTGCTATTAGCTTTGTTGCTTTAGATATTACTTTGTGAAAGAAGCATTGGATTTTCTTTGCAAAGGGTTTTTTTAGCTTTTGGGCAGGTACGTTTGTTTTTTAAAGTAAAAAGTCAACATCATCTCTAGGAAATACTGATGACAATGAGTTTAAGTTGGCAGTCATGAAACTCAGTCACTGTTTCTAATATTTAAATGAAGCAGGATCAGAACAGTCAGAGAAGTAAAAGGCAGACAAATACTTCACCCAAATTGCCTTCCCTTCCTGCATGCTGGTGCCTCCTCCTCAGCAGTCTGACATTCATCTCTAAAGAAAGGAATTGTAAGCACAGGTAAAAGCAAACAAATCAAGAGATTTTCAGTCAATTATCCAGATTGCCAATACATATCAGCTATTGTAAAATGAGAATTATTTTACAATTATTAAGTGACTACATTGTTAGGTATTTAAATATTAATAAATCTTTATTATAACCTTACTGAACTGTGTCGGTGCTGTTACACCGAAGAGCCCAAGGTATGTCCAGAGGTATGGAAACCATTCATATGGATGCATGAATCAGGAAAAACACCACTATAAAATATGCAGACAGCATTTTAAAATCCACCGTTAAGACTCCTGTATTTTAGCCTTTGTAGATCTTGCAAACTTAGTCTCACTAAACAGAGTTATCACACAAAATCAAGAAGGAACAAAAGCATTGTTGCTGCAGCTCTGCTCTTTCTGCATGAAAACCCACCTAAGCCAGGCACAGGGGCATATTTGCTACAAGAAAAAAAAAAACAGTGCAGAAGATTCTGATGCTAGAACCAGTAGGCCCTGGAGTAGACACATTGGATGCTGTCCATCAGCATTCAGCTCACACAAAGCACAGCTGGCTGGCAGCTGTGATGCCAGTGACTACAGCATGGCTAGCTGTGCTCTGAGACCCCAGGATGACAGCGGAAGGTTGAACGAACTTCTACTCGTAAACGAGGAAATCTTTCTGTACACAGCAAGAGTAAAACCCTCTCTCCACCACTCCTCTTGTCATGATGGCAAATAATACTGTATTTTTCCCAGAATGGTCTCCATACTCAGTTAAACAGCTGTCTAGAGGCCAGTGCACAATGAGCATAACTTCACGTTCACATGCACAGGTGGAGCCCAGTGCCTCAGTTCTAACAGCTGAAGAAACTGGGTGATTTGGGGTTTGTGCGAGTATCTTGCAGTGGTTCAGGTGGCTGCACCAGATCTGAGACATACTGACAAGCAAGAGATGGCTTCAAGCCTATGCATGACAGCTTTGCTGTGAGCTGGTGTCCTGGAGAGAGTACATTATGCCAGGAAGCTTAAGAGACAGACTGACAGACTGTCTGCACCAAGACTTCTGCACCCCACAGCAGTACATTCACTTCCATTTGTAGGATGCCTTGAGAAGTGCCAGTGAGCAAAGTCCCACCCATGACCAGTCTCCCTCTCACCTAACAGAATGCCAGGAGCTATGTGCCTCTGATGGCAGCCAGCGAGACAAACACACTCCAGTTGCCTCATCTTCTCTAAATGCATAGCAAAGTTTAATCCCCAGAATCATCTGCTCTTTATTTTCCTTCACTGATTTTTTTTTCTCAAAGTGTGGATTTTTTTCTGAAGGCACCCATCTCTCCCTACAGTTTTCCACACTGCACTTCAGGCTTCAATGACTCCAGCTGTGCAGAAGGGAAGGATGCTCAAATGCCTCCAGAACCACACCTCAGAGTTCTTTTTCTCCCCTCGGAAGTCATACACTGCTCAGTATCTTTCTGCCATCGATTTATTTTATGATGACTTGAAATCATCTCAGTTATATCAAGAATGATTTTTTCACCTTTTCATTTATTAGACTGGAATGTGCACTATGGAGGTATCAGTTTCCCTCCAAGCCTGACAATTTCTCATCCTCATTTATGAGGATATAGGCTGACAGCTCCAAATTACTCATTTCCACTGTAACTACTTAGTTTCAGCAGCTTCTCCCAACTCCTACCTCCCATTCCTGAATTTTGCTTCAGGAGAGAATAATAGATTAGAATTCATTCCTATGCAACTGCTATGCAAAAATACAGATTAGAATCCAGTGCTGCTCCCTTCAGATACATAGAAATGATGCTTTAGTTTTTGAAGGGGATCTGATCAAACTGGTACAAGCAGCCATACTGAGAAGCCTCTCAGAGGAGAGGGTAAGATGTTGAGCTGAGTGCTATTAACTCTTGCAGTCTGAGATTTCATTAGAACGATTGTATTTGAGCTAGATGTTCAAGCACCTAAAAATGCAGTAAATGCCCAGACACCTTTAAGCAAAGCATCTTTCAAGGAGAGGTAAACATCTTAATTGATTATGAGTTTTTTAAAGCCTGCTTAGAGTCTCTTATCTTCAGATGCTTTGAACATTTGGCCTCAAATTCAGAGCTGGCAGAAGCAAGCAATTCAATTGGCTTTGACAGCATTTATGCAAACAGTGATTTTAGCTCCAAGACTTAATACATATCTTGCTAGAACTTCCTGAAATCCCTCAGGCTGGTTTTGTTTGTTTGTTGTGTGGGTTTTGGTTATTTTTTTGTTTTTGTTTTTAAATAATGACATTATTTGACATTGAGACACCTACACCTGTGTGAAGATAATTCACTGGAGGATATTCCAGCCCAAGCCACTTGATCACTGTCTATTCTTAATGCAAATAGTGCTTCTATGACACTGTTTCTTCAGCCTCTTTAATTCTAAGTTTCTTATCTTTTAATTGATGTTTTTAGTTACAAGCATGTTAATCCCTTTACTTTTAACATTAAAATGAGGATTTTCCTTTCAGCAATTGTTTTCTTTCTTCATTAGGAGCATTATAAAAAGAAATAGTGAAATATGTGCAGTTTTAATTTGCTTGGGTGTTTGGGGTTTTGTTTTACTTTTTGTTTTACTTTTCAATCTCTCCTGTTGGCAATTTTATTTTTATTTTCATGGTTTAAGAGAAGCAACAATGTAAGCATCTGATCTTTACAGATTTTTAGCATCCTAGCTTTATTTTGAATTTGTTGCAAAATTTTTACAGGATTACTTATACTTAAAAGACCCAGCTAAGACCAAACATTTATTGCTTAAGTTGTGAATAAAATAACTGGCATTGTCCTTCCAGATTGCAGGTATCTAGATAACATAAGAAGTGGAAAGAGAAATAAATAAGGCTGGCAGGAAAATTAATGATATTAAATTATATAGCAATTTAAGGAGAACACAAGGCTCTCCTGGCTCCTGGATTGATCTCTGTCCACTACTTGACACTGACTCTTGTTAACAAGATACCACACTAGCTATTTTTTCTTGTAGCATCTTTCTGTCCATTGTTGTCTGATCTCCTGTCTGTCTTTGGTTTTGGTGTTGAAGGAACAGACTTTGCTGCAAGAAAATTTCAAGAACATTTATTCAGCTTTTACTTTTTCCTATGATTATTTTATGTTGTTGCATTAATTGTCCACAGACAATCTGTTATCCATTAGGCTCAGACCTGATAGAGACATAAAGTTACTCTTAACTTCACCTTTCAGTTCCCTCTGACTTAGGACAGAAAAGTAACTGCAGCTGGTCTGCAGTGTTTTTCTAGTTAGATCACATATACAGGTGGGTCTCCCTTCCACTGGGGAACCCAAGAGATATATAACTGAGGTATTTTGCATCAGGGAGTTAAACACTTCAGTCAGTATAACAGCTGAGTCACTCTAAATAATTTAATAGGCTGCTTCCAATTTCTAAACGTTGAAAACAGGCCACAACTTACAGAATGGGTTAAATGATGGATTTCTATCAGGATTCAAGATCTTAAAGAGATGAGCTTACCAAAAGAGATCCCGGGATCCTCTTGGGGAGTAGAGTAATACAGTACATGGCAGAGCACCCAGGACATGGCAGTTTAGTCCCATGGAAGACTAGTTCTTAGAAGGACTATCTCATTTTGAATTTTGCTTGTAATCCACAGTTAACCATCTCCTCTTATTAGCTGAGTTCACAATTTATGATTATTTACAAGTTCACAGAATCACAGAATGTTAGGGGTTGGAAGGGACCTCCAGAGATCATCGAGTCCACCCCCCCTGCCAGAGCAGGACCATCTAGTCTAGGGCAGGACACACAGGAATGCATCCCAAGGGGTCTTAAAAGTCTCCAAGGTAGGAGACTCCACAACCTCCCTTGGGAGCCTGTTCCAGTGCTCTGGAACCCTTACAGTAAAGTTCTTCCTAATTTTGAGGTGGAACTTCCTGTGCTCTAGC
>NW_008631231.1:352-664 GCF_000691845.1 Merops nubicus | reverse complement strand
GAGGAGAAGGGGAAGTGCTGAAAAGAGGAGGAGAGGCGTCGGGTTTCTGTGATGCTCCCGGCCCTGCCTCTCCTGCTGCTTTCCTGGGGACAACGGTTGGTTTTTGGCATGGACGACGGACCATGGCCCAGAGAGCTCTGCTGGAAGTGGGATCCTTGTCCATCCTCGAGGCTCTGAGGTTGGCTGGGCTGCAGAGAGGGACACGTGTCCCTGTGGCACTGCTGGGACACGTGGAGCAGCCAGGCACCCGCAGGGGATGGGGAAGCTGGGGTGCATCCCTGGGCAACAGGGGACACTGGTGTCCGTGGATAA
>NW_008631231.1:0-279 GCF_000691845.1 Merops nubicus | reverse complement strand
GTTCGATGACATGAGCAACGTCCTCGTCACAGCACCCCAGTGGGGTCCCTGCTCCCCTTTGGGTGCCAAACAGTCTGTGGGAAGCCAGGAATAAAACTACTTCTTCCCTGGAAGCCCTTTGGGTGCTTCATCTGGTGCCCCAGGAGGGGCTCTTGTGCTGGGGAAGGGGCGGCAGCAGTGGTGGGCACGGTGGCACCCCGTCTCTGCCCACCCTCCTCCATCCCTGGCCCTTGGGGACCCATCCTGCACACGTCAGGGGGTGCAGGGGCGGTGGAGCAC
>NW_008631230.1:21230-34512 GCF_000691845.1 Merops nubicus | reverse complement strand
CCTAAATGATTCTATGATTCTATGAGGACGGTAACTTATAATTTATGTGACCAGTAATAGAGAGCCAACATAAGGAAGGGAGGGGAGCCTTGGCCAAAGCAGGCAGACCATTGCAATAGCAGTTTCTTCTGGCTATAAGAAGAATAATATGCTTTTTAACTTCAAATGATGTTTTATTAGTTAAAGTGCAAGATAAAAATTCTGGGTAAGATTTTTAGCTTTAATGACAAATAGAAAGAGTGCTGTATCTTACACAGGAAGAAAAGACAGATTTACTACTAGCTGGGGCTATGGAGAGCATGTACTCAAAAATGGTACTCAGGTTAAACACTGAAACAGTGTTACTCTGAAACCAAGCAGGAGGATGGGTCTAAAAAAAGTATATTTGACTTTATCATGTGCTTTTTTGTTTTTTTGCTTATGGGCAAATTTCATCTTATATGTGTAAATGAGAAATTCGTTATGATGAGACTCATATGCTAAAAATATAAATGATCATGTTTTGTTTGCTTTGAACCTTTGGCTTTATCCTCACAATGTACAAAAAGGAATTATTTAACTTAAAAAACCTATGATTATTTTTGTCTGTTTATACTCTTAAGTAAATATTTTAATTCACTGCAGCAACAGGAGATCTGCTGTACTACTGAATGTAAATAAGCTCTTCCATGCTTGTCATCTTACACTGATAGTATCATAAGACAAGTAATGACAGATTAAGACCTGCGTAGCAGAGGGAAAACTAAATTACAAGACTTTTATTAAGGCATAAATAAACCTATTAACTGTTATCTGGAATACCAATTAGTGGAAGGAGCACTGACAATTTTATTTATCAACATTAAACACAATTATTAATTACAGACCTGACGAATCTAGCAGTAAGCAGGACATGTTGGGTGTGCTGGGGCCTTAAGTCCATTATATGAGAAGGATGATTACCAAAATCCTGTGGGGAAATAAGTAATTGTAGCTGTAAAATTTTAATTGCCTTGGAATAAGGTAAATTATATTCTCTTGTCTCTGAATATAAATAGTATGGCATTAAGGTACCAAGCCTCACTAATTTTGAACAGCAATGATTTAGACATCTATAGAAGGGAGGGGAGTCAGGAAACCCTCAGAAATTTGCATTGTAAATATTGCAATAAGGTGATTTACAGTGTGCTACCACATCTGACACACTTGACCTGTCTTGCATTTGCCTGCATCTATGTTTTATGTTTTCTGAATTACAAAATTAGAACTTTCAAGAAAGACTTATGAAAGTACAGTACTGGGGAGGAACATCAAAAATGCTAGAAAATTATTCTTTGACAAACAAATCATATTGTTGAGAATACTATCCTACTTTTCCATTCAAAGATTGATAGGAGTAGTGTATTCATTACTAAATACAAAATTTGTACCAAAGTCTCTCTAAGATTACTGTGAGTCAGTCTTCAACTCTTTAATGGGTATTTCCTACTGAGTATTTTAAAGATGTTATTTGTGGTTGTTGCTTTTTTTCCACTGAAACTAATAACCTAGTTTATGTTTCTTTGTTTTTGTTGTTGTTTGTTAAAGATCCAAAGCCCTGGCTTTCTGGACACTTACTTGTAAGAGCAGCCAGGAACTCCTTTTCAAAGCTTATGGACAAGCTGAACGTAATAATGGAGACTGTTCCAATAGACAGCAGCAGGAGCATTATTTACTTGGAGAAAGACTCCTTGGTACAGAGGCTGGCATATGGACTTAATAAAATAAATAACCAGGCCCTGGAAGCTGAAGTGTGTGACAGACTGACCATTATGGTATGCATATTTGTAGTGCTACTTCACCTAAACAGTAGGTTCACAGCAAAAGTGTTACAATGAAGCTCACTTGATAGTATCATCTATTTTATTTCAGATTGTTTATGAGTCTGTTACATTAAAGTCAATTACATAGAGAATAAGAAGTTGACTTGCAACATTGCAGCCTTCGGGAGTAAATAGGTCTTTTATTAGCAAAGAATTTTAAGAAAAGATTTCATGTATCCAAGAAAAAGGTGTTTTAAAGTTCCATCAAAATTGTATTTGCTTTATACGAACAAACTTGATTTTGGCTTTATCTGTCTGTCTTTCAGTAAAGATAACCTTCTTCCCTTTAACCACAATGAAAGGATAAACTCCTTCCCACACAATCTGTGTTTTATTGTGAGCCTTAGGTGAAAACAGGTACTTCTTTCAGTGACCCTAAGGAGTAGATGAAACTGGTTCACATTTTTGCACTTGTGTGTGTCTTTAGAGATGAAGGATAAAATGACAGCTTGTCTTTGGCTTGGATATTAAATGTGATTGCTTTGCTGCTAAAATAACACATTGTATAGCACGTGAATTTGTTCCTGTTTACCAACAGAAAAGCATGGAATGCTTGCAGAAGCAAATATTTGAATTTACACAAAGACTTCATACGGCAGAAGTGGAACGCCGTTCACTGCGCCTAAAACTTGCAGAATTCAAATGGAATTTCAGTGAGATAAAAAAAGAAGCTGACAAAGCCCAGAACCTGAAAGAGCAATTAAACATGTTTAAGCAATCTGTAAGTATATTTGATTTAGAGGAAAGTGCTTACAAGTGAACCTGCACTTTACACTTTTTTTTTTTATTTGCATTCTTTTAAAAAACAAGTATAAAATCAATGTTCTATTAACAGAATTTGCCAGAAAACTTGCATTATAAATGTTAATAAACTGTAAGTCAGATGTATTCAGAAGCATCTTCTTCCCACAGGAGTTTCTCTTTAATTTGTAGAATGAGGTATTCTGTGTAAATTACATGTTTGGTCTTTGTCAACCTAGTTTTTCTTCCATATGTTGAAAATGTTGATTTCATTTATATACCCTGAAAGGATTTATAGTTTTCATTTCAATAGATGAAATTCAGCTACAGTGAAGGTATCCAGTAAGTAGGTTCATGAGAAATTCATAGAGCATAAGGGCAGTATTTTAAAGTCTGCATGGATAATGATGGATATTATGGCAGTGATTTTACTGTATATTTGAGTTTGGGTTATATCCTGACCTAGTAGGTGCAAATTTTAGTGTCTGTTTCCTTGAAGAAATTTATGGCAAGGAAAAAGAAATGTTAGCTTCTACGTTCTCTGTAGCACATATGTACCCAGTTCCTCTGACCCTTTACTGTCGCTGATGGATTTACTTTAACACTGTGGGTTCCCTAACCTGTAAATAGCACTGTCTAGCAGGAGTGGGAAGAGACAACAAAAAGGTTCCTTAACCACTTGAAGCTATGGTGTAGCGAGTAATGAACACGGTATTTGAGGGGTTGGTGCCACTTTCTGAGTTGCTGGTTTGTTTCCTGATGTGCTCACGGAACTGTGCCTTTAGCCCGTATTGGAGGGGCACAAACTTGTCTTGCTTTAGCGTGCTGGAGGTTCACTGAGCGCCTTTCCTCCTATGATTATTTTCTAGCATTCAAAATTGAGCTCATATTTGAGCTATTTGAGAAAGTGAGTGGGTAAAGGATGCTTGTACATGCTTTATGGATGCACAGTAAAACTGTTAACAATTGTGTGCAAAAGTGAGCAGCATTTTCTGTAGCTGTGCCCAGTGTTGGTCCTGAGGCCTAGGTGGTGGACTTGTCAGTTTTTTCCCGAGCAAAACACTTCCAAGCAGACAATATTTAATAGATCATTTCACATCCATTCTTCTTCCTGTTCTTATCTGGTAAAATTATTTTTTTTTTTACTCAAATGTACAAGGTTATATCTAATCATCTTCAGTTTTGTTGTTGATGGGTTTTATTCCCTTACAATTCTGGGACAGTTAGATGAAATAGTCACAGTTTAGTTTGTTGTTATAATGTCGGTGATGATTTTCCTTGAAGAATTACATCTTTCTGGAACTTTTTGTGGAGGGGAGAAAGAGTTCAGGAAGAGGTTTAGAAGGTTTAATAAGATATGCACTGAAATGTGGGATGTTAATCTTCATATTTCCTTCTAAATATTGATTCTTTACAGCCTGGGGTGTTAAGTTGAATAGAATACTGAATGTGTATTGTTTACAGTACCCTGAATGCTTTTTTTTAAAAAAAATACAATGAATGAAGTTATCTACCATTATTATTGTTTGGTGATCTGCCTTCGTGTTAAAAAACCCTATATGTGCATCTTTAGCATGCTTTTGTTTTAGAATTTGATATGTTTGCAAGTGGAACTCTGAAAGTCAAGCATGTAAACAAGTGAATACAGTAACACAATCAAACACAATTTATTTCCCTTATCAGAAATTGATCACCCATGAGAGGTTTGAAAATGTATGTGAAGAATTAAATAATGCATTACATCGGGAGCATCAGGCACAAGTGCTTTTGAATGAACAGGCACAACAGCTACAGGAGTTAAATAATAAACTAGAACTGCACTCCAGTGAAGAAGCAGATAAAAACCAAGTCCTAAGTGAAACTGTAAAGGTAAGATGATTATCATTCTGAAATAGGCACCAGAATTTTACCTTTTGGTGAATAAGCTGTATTTTGTACTTCTTGTGCAAATAATGTTATAGGAGTAAATGCACACATACTACTCAGTCCACTGGAGTTTGAGGGTACTCAAGAAACAGTTTAATCGATGAAACTTGAAGCTCTAACTTGTCTTTTCTGCTTTTGGGACTGGGTGTTGCCCACCAGTACCTGTAATCTGTGTAGTGTCTGCATTTTACACAATACATAAGAGACTGCAGTTCTAGCTATCATGAGATGTCTGCAGACTATAGGAGAAATGAAGGAAGAAATAGAGGGAATAGTATGATTTTTGGATAGGGATCATAAGAATATTTTAAAACCTGGATTAGCTGTTTCTTGGATATTATCTTAGAGTAGAGAATGCATTTGTCAGTTCGGAATATGCTAGGTGACAGCAGAGAAAGATCCTTTTTCATCAGGATTTAGGATTTTCCCCAGGTAGAACAAGTAATGAAGGAAAAGTTGTTATCAGAATCTCTGTTAGCAAATAAGGGAACAGGGGGGAAAATAAGAGGTTTGAAATGAGATGGGTGTGTAACATGGGAAGAGAAGAAACCTTGTGATGGCAGGCCAGTAACGTGTGGTGACCTGAGCTCTGCAGCTTTTATTTTTTATTTAAAGCAACCTTTGCTGCTTGTGTCTGCTGTTCAGCCCTGCCGCTGTTTTTCCACCTCCCAGTATTCTTCTGTGAGTTGATAACTGAGCAAAAGAGACTGCTTCACTGGTATTTTGAGAAATAGAAGCATTTGTGATTCTGAGGAAGATTTAGGCAGGAAGTGATAAGAAATGTCAAGAAGCAAGAGGAGAACCAGAAAGAAGGAAGCTACAAAAGTAGAAGAAATGTCAGAAACCATTGTTGAAAGTGCAACAGTGAAAAATGGATATCAAGAAAGATGACTTGCAGCAGACTTGATGTTTGAAGTGATGTACAGTGGAGGAAGCTGAAGGATCTTGTTAAATTTATTAAGAAGGGGTTTCATTGCCAGTATTATTTACTAAAAATGCTTTTACCTCACTAAGGGTGAAAGACAATGACATTTCCAATTTACCTGTTGGTTTTAAAGTTGGGGTTTTTATTTTTCTGCCCCCTATCTTTGGGTGTTTCACTTCAATGTAAGAATAAACTGTCTAGTGTTTAAGTCAGGTTGCTTGTTAATACTGCTGCTTTTTTGTTTCAGATATAACTGCAGTACATATAAGCCATTAGACCTCTGTTTAATTTCTTTGAAGACTAGATTCAAGATTTTTAAATAGATATTAGGATCATGAAGAAGGGAAGGAATAGAAGACATGCTATAAGGAATCTTCATGAGGGTTTACTCTTCATACTTTTATGCATGGTTCACCATGTTTTACTGTGCATATAAAACATACCTTTATGTTTGTTCAGAGGAAATGAAACAAAAGGTCAGTTGTAGGCACTGAAAATATAGAGTGGAGTTTTAAACAAATGCATTACATCGATTGTTGAATACTGTGTTACGTTTCTCAGCTTCTGGTTTTATTAATTAAAGGCTATACAAAAATTTTTTGAGACAGCAGTGGTCCTGAAATGCATCCTAATTCTGCAACCCCCTAGCAGCTGTTTGCTGATGGAATAACTTGATTTAGTGTAAAATCCTTGATTATACCTGAAGGCTGTAATGAAGATACAATACAATGTAATGATATAGCTGTTAAGGTAGGATGGAGGCTAATAAAGTTGGCAAAATAAACCTTAGAGCCAAAATTTACCAATGGAGAGTTACACTGATTTGGTTTTCTAAACGTGTTACTCAGTAATTCTCAGTCCTTGCCATGAACCAAATTTAAGTTATAGACTTGTTACTCTGCATTGTCCCTAAACTTCCATTTAAATACCAGAAGGTTTATTGTTGTCTCTTGATTGCTGCATGACGTTGACTACAGTAGTTGGCACAAAGTTCCGTTGTGGTTGTGACAGCCTCTACCTGTGACTGCATCAAGGAAGGAAGCAAGATCAGTAGTGGTAGAATGGCAGCACATGTGCATGACCTGAGTGTTTCTGGATTGATTTTTTTATCATGCATCTATGATTTTATAATGTATACTTCCTAATCATCACCTTGCCTTCAATTTCTATCATTCCATTTTACAGTTCCAAACCTGTGCTGAGTAAGTACTTTCTAAATTTGAGTAGCAGTGTAACAAAAATTATTTTGATACTGAGAGGTAGACGAACTTTTTTTTTTTAAATTTTGAATTCCGTGTTTGTTTTATTTCAACTTAAGAAAAAGCCTTTCATAAGGTTTTTTTCTCCCACAATCCCACCCAACTCAAGACAAGCAGAACTGGTCTTTGCCTTTGCCCTGGTGTTTTAAGGGACAGACCTTTTTTCTCTTGGCTAATTGTTTTTTTGTGATT
Organism: Merops nubicus; assembly: GCF_000691845.1. Taxonomy (NCBI): domain Eukaryota; kingdom Metazoa; phylum Chordata; class Aves; order Coraciiformes; family Meropidae; genus Merops; species Merops nubicus. Next base: position 27,628 of record NW_008631230.1, on the reverse strand, counting down.
TAAAATGATTTTTTTTGTAGCTGTTGTTTTGCAGTAGGGTGGAAATATCTCATCCCTGTAGTAATCAATGCTGGCCTTGTAAAACAGTGTTCTTAGAATTGCATAAGCTTTTAAACTCGTAAATAGTACAGAAGTATGGGAAAAAAAGAACTGTTGCACTTAAAAAATGGAATAGAAAAAGCATGCCTCCATCTTCATGTTAAGATACAAATTAATCTGTTGATCTAGACTAAGTATATATAAAAACTTGGAGAATGTGGTGGTGTACAATAGATTTTGGATGGAGTGAGTGTCATGGAATAAAAAAACTTGTTTTGAATTCTTTACTCATAATTTTTAAACAGGTAAGAGGGGAAAAAATAAAGTATTAGATACCTCTACTTTTGACAGCTTATATTTAAACTTATTGACACTTCAACAGCAATCAGTAAGGAAGTATTTTAGTATTCACATATGTTCATAAAGTAGGCTTATTAAAGGAGTAATACTTAATTTCTTAGCTTTATCGGTTCAGATTTTAATCCTGTATATTTTTATCTTCTTAATGGCATGTACCATGGAGACATCCAAGGTAACCAATTACTTTCAAGGTCAGCTGAAACTAAGCAACTCTTTTACACCACTTTTTTTTTTTATTAGGTGAGGTAAATCAGTAGCTGTTGTTCCCCTGACTTTGAAGAGAAACTTTTACACAAACGCTAAACGGGCATCTGTAGCACACAGTTTTTACTCCTTATACAAGCATTTCTTAATTCCAGTAAGATACTTTTGCTTCCTGTTGACAGACACTGTGTGTGTATTTCTTTCCTTTTAGGTATGTCAGTATCTGCAATAAAAAAAATATCTTTTTAAGGTTTCATTTATGGAACACATAAATTGTTAATGAGTAACTGTGCATTTCAAGTTCAAGATGTGTTTAAATCATGTAACTTGCTACTGATCTGTCTCAAAACAGTCTTCAATACATGTTTTAGAACGAGATACCCTAAATTTTGGGTTTATTTACTCTGCTGAGTTTAGTGAAGCTGGCATCAATTTATGACAGCATAAGTGAGAAAATATTCTTATCCAAGTGCTGAGATGACACTGGAAAACATTTTCTCATGGGAATATTTGGAGTGTTTATTTTCACTAGCTATTTCATTTAACTCGTTATATGTATATCCCGTGTTCAGAAAGTGTAGTATCCTTTGCTAAACAGGCACGTCTGAATGAATTAGATTCTGATGGAAATTGAGATTTCTAGATTTGTCAGAAGTGGATGTGTTCTCTGAGCAGGCTCTCTGTTCTTGGTGTGGAATTTAGGTGAAAATGGTTCATAATTTACCTATTTTTGTTGATTTCTTCCTCAGACATTTATAGCCACACATGTTCCCTGAAAATTCATTTCAACTATTTATAGAGTTTATTCGTATTATTGAACACACTTTGCAACTCAGTTTTGCAGTTAGCTATTTCTTCAAATGATGCAGCATTCTAACTTAGAGAAAGGTTAAAAGGCCTTAATTATATGAGGAGGACCACGCGATTTTCATTCTTATCAAATAGAATGGCAAAAATTACGGTTGCTACAGGAACAGAAAAAGGGTTGGGATTTTTTTTTTTAACTCTTTGATACTGTTGATTACCAAAAACTTGTAAATTTGTCAAGAAACAGCATTTCTGTGTATTACCCGGATAAATTAAAGGCTGTTCTTTAAAGAAAGCAGCAAGCTGATTGCCATTAGCATCTAACTTAATGGAGAATTTGTATTAATCAAACTTAGCATGTTAAAGAGAAGCAATCTCCCTTCTGAATAGGTTAGAAACTAAAATTCATAATTCATTAATTAAATGTGTTTTTTAGTTTCCATACACTCTGTCTGTGAACACCTTAATAATTTATAAAGTAGGTAAGAATGGATTAGCATTGCTATCTCCTCTGTTCTCAGTCAAAAGAGGTCATATGTTTCTTGCTATAGTATATTATGGGTTAAGCAGTTTTCGTCATGTATTTCACTTTGTGTTAACACTATTTGTAAAATAAGTAAGCCTGTTCATTCTCCTTCAGTTACATAAATTCTACTACTGGTAACTTCTTAGATAATCTTCAGAGTTAGGTGTACTAAAAATGGGTTGTGGATAATCTTCAGAGTTAGGTGTACTAAAAATCAGTTCTGGAGCTGATCCTTTGTGCTTTCTTGTTTAAATATTGCAGTGCATTGTACATGGAACTTAGGAAAGGGATAGTCTTCACAGGCTTCCTTCAGCAGCTGCTATCTTCACATAATAGGAAACATACACAGTGAGCATCCTGCTGTGGGCTGGACCTGAAAGATTCTCTTCACAGAAGGAAAGAGAAGACTTGTGACAAAATCTGAGTTCTGTTACTTAATTTGTGTCTCAGATACTAAACTTAATTTTCACGTTAGATTTCTCTTATCTGTGCTGTGGTGTGGTGGTGGTGTTGTGCACAGCTCTCTGGGCTTTGTTTCTCTGGTTAGCCTCTAAGATTCAGGGTCCAAGGGTAGTCCTGTTCTTTTTCCACTTGGAGATCACCTCATTAGGAATATTGATCCCTGCATTTCCTCGCTGAACTGACTTATTTCTAGCCAGGTGGTTAGGTCTTTGTATTTTGTTTGTTCTGTGCCTAGAACATCCATCTGTATCAGCATGAGTAGTCTGGCGGGACTGAGGTCAGTACATGGCCTTTGGAAAAGTATTGTATTTGCTCCATAGTCATCAGTGATAGCAGCCAAGTTGTTGAAGGTCTGCCTTAACATTTCTGCATGAGGCTTTCTGGGAAATATATAGGTAATGAGCAGAACAGGAGAAAGAATAGTTAAAATTTGTGGTTATGAACTACATGGTGTTTGCATTAAAATGAAGTTAATTTTACAATACAACAGTTCAGAATTTTGCAGTATGAGTCACACAAACATAATTTAATCAGAAGATTTTCTTTTGAAAGGATATTGGCATTACCATTGTGTTCCATTTCGCTTCTGTTCCTCTTTTGTCTAGTTTTGTAAGTTGAATTTTAGTAATAGTTTGTTGTAATTGAACAATATTAATATATTACATTGGACTTTGAACATGTATTCATACCAAGTGAACATTTTTTGTTATTTTTTTAAATTATCCAAATACAAAATATTTTTTTGGTTAGTAGTAGGAGTCTTATTCAGGCTGTTTATGCCAGAGAAATACTTTACTATCTTTGTGTATTAAGAAAATAATAAAATCTCCAATGTTGCTTCTACTTTACTTTGAGAGACACATGAAAGGAGTTATCAGTTTATTAAAGTTATGTCCAATCGAGTCCAATGTAAACATTATTTATGTAATAAGAAAAGACATCCCTATGTTGGAAAAATTCTTTTTTCATCTTCAATGTGTCAAAGAGTTTAAGATAACTGAGGAAGATGCTCTCACTGTTATGAAAATTTGGGTGTAATTTAGGCACTTTAGTTAGTCTTTGGAAGCTAATTAGGACCAGGACTTAATTTCCAAGTAATAGGTTTTCCCTTCTACAGAAAATTACAGAGTAAGCTTGATCATGCTAGTCTGATTCAATAGTCTGATTTCAGCAGTCATTTTTTACTAATCGTCTACTAAATTCCCTTCTGGTAGTTTGCAGAGAAAGGCAAGTAACCAAGACAGGTAGAATTGTGCCCAGAAATAATGAAACTAATGTGGAAACAAGAGTCAATAATTTGGACTGCAAGTTACTTCTTAACAGATGGTTAAGACCTTGTTGTTTTTTGGGGTTTTTTTTGTGGGTTTTTTTTTTTTTTTTTTTTTTTTGTCTAATATATTAAGGACTGGCACACAGTGAAATTTAGAGTGCTTTAGTTATTTCTTTACAGTGTAGTAATGTTGTCCGTTTCAGACAATACTTTTTATCTTGAGTCTGTTTGCTGCACTGTGCTATTAAAAAGAACAGAAATCCTGACATTGTCAGAGATTAAATAAAGAAAAAGGAGAACTTTAACAAAGTAACTGCATGAACCAGAGAATTTTTATAGTCTTTTAAAAGTAACTTCCAATACTTTCTGGGTATCCCATTTGTAGGAACTATTTGCCTCCCTTGGGGAGAGGGGAGAAAAAAATGGAACAGTATTGGAATCTCAAAGCTTAATGGTTTTACTGCTGCATAGTAATTATACTAATAAACACTTCTGTCCATGACCTTGGAATTTATAGTGCAGTGAGAAAGATTTATTGACATGTAATTTGGAAGAAAAATGGGATTATTCTGTAATTACAGTGTGTGGTTATTAAGCATGTGTACTTACATACTGTTTATCCCTGTTATTTCAAGACCTTCAACTATGTTTCAGTTTTCACTCAAAAACACAGAAAGGCTTCTGGTAAATCCAGTGCCTGGAAGATCTTTGTTACATTATCAGGTCAACTATAAAGTAACTTTTTTACCTTGAGATGTGCAGGGGGATCAATAGATCTTTAAAACAGCATGTGATGGATTTTTTTTTTTAAAAAACTGTTCTAAACCCTATTTTTCCTAGTAGCTTGGATATCAATGTATAGGACTTTCTGCTGTACAAGTGTCCTTGATATACAAGTCCTTTATACATAGAATTGCTTCTTGCTGCTATTTAGGGTATCTCTAGACCCCATCATTTTTCCATCAGGTTTTTGCATGATGTCCCTTTTTATTTGTGCGATGGTAACTCTGTAAAGATTATTGTATCTTCTTGTGAAACCATAAATAACTAACTCGCAAGAACCTATTGCAATATAATTAAGCTATTGGACTATAATTAAATATGTATCTAACTGGCATAAAGCCAAACCAAGAGATGCATTCCTTTGCACCTTGATCCCCTTTCACGACTATGACAGCAGCTATGCCTATCTTTCATGTAATCTGGTTTTTGAGTTTAACTTGGCACTCTGTTTTCATTAGGTATTTGATGATTTTCAAGGTCAGTTTGTTTCAAAATTTATACCACTTTCAGCTTCCAAAATCTTACAGCTGTGCTATCTTCTTTTAAACATGAAAAGTATGGAATCTGTTTGAGATTGTGTCAAAGTAACAAACTCAGAACAGAATATTTTTTGTGTGTGTACTTGTATTGACTTTTACAATGTATGTTTATGAAAAACCCACTGAACATCTTGTTGCTACATTAATCTTTTTACTATCTCAGTTAGAAGGAGTTTTAAATTTTGTTTTAAAACTTTCTAGCTAAAGTAAACCCACCTTAATTGTTGCTTGGTGGTTGTTGTTGGTGTTTGTGTGATTTTTTTTTTTTTTCCGTTTTTCTTTTCCTGTGGACTATATAATAAGTAATAAGTGATTCAAAAATTACAAATTTATGATTCTTAATTCTAACTAACACTCTCAAGATTTTATTTATATAGTACTTAACTGTTGTACAAGAAAATTTCTCAGGTGTGAGAATGAAGAAATAAATGTTCTTAAAAACCAAAAGTTAATGGTAATTTACTAAAATAATTGTGTGGTATCACCCAATGTGTTTGATAATAAGGCTTATTTATTACTGTTACTTCTATAGGTGAGAGAAGCAGGTAATTTCCCAAGTTTCATACCCTAGTGTTGCCCTTTTATCTTATACATGGGAAATACACCAGAAGTCAAAAATATGGATAATAATTCAATGTAACAGTTGCAATGATTTATCACTGCCAGTGTTTACCCTACCTGCTTGAGGATCTGTGTGTACCATGTTCAGAAAAACATATTCCTTGTTTTAAGGTTTGTGCTTTCGTTTGGGACTTCATATGACAGAAGGCATCTCCAGCGGGAAGGGAGACATGCAATCAATATGCCTTTAGAGCACTTTGATCTCCTTGCTGAATATTAGGATGTAATATATCTTTGATGCTTTTTCAACAGAATTATTTAGAAATTGCCTTTCATATTAGTTAAATTTTGTTTTACTCTGTTCTTTCTGCTAAAGAGAGGAGTCTCCAGTTTTTAATGAACGGAAAGTCAGGAGTGACCTGTATAAAAGAATAGATGTTTTAGTGTGAAATGATATATTTATCACTTGATTCTTATTTTACTGACTTTTAAAGAGTATAAGGGATAAAAAGAATCATGTACGCATGTTTTCCCTTGGCCGATATTTCATACATCAAGATGTGGCTGGCATAATGTTAAAATAAAACATGCATACACTAAACAGCATTTGGAGCTGTCTGTGGAAACACGTGTACCCGAATACAAATGTATGGTTGGGTCAGAACTCTTCTGCAGGGGAACCATAAACTGTATGAAGTGATACATCTGCCAGAGCTTCCGTTAATGTTAGTGCCATGTTAAAAAACCACCACCACCACCACCACCAGCAAAAACAACAAAACCCCAACAACAACAAAAAACAACAAAACCAAAACATTTGTTCAATTAATTAATTTTAAAAAATTAA
>NW_008631230.1:0-21162 GCF_000691845.1 Merops nubicus | reverse complement strand
TGCTGAAGGAAGATCAAAACGTCAGGTGGCATAAATTGCTGTGTTTGGCATGGTCCATAACTGCTTAATGTGGTGGCTCACACTAATGTGCTACAGTCTGGTGGAACTGTGCAGCAGCTTCTTCCAAGAAACTGCTGCAGAATGACCTGCAGCACTGGAACAGCTTAACTGGGACCACCAGTATACTGAGGCCACAGACAGCATATGTTCTTATTCAGAAAATTTCTTGAAGCTATTCTAAAGACTCCTAAGATCTCAGTTTTTTTTTTTTTTTTTTAACCTGCATCTGAAGCAAATACGATTAGCCAGTGTACCATAATACTTGTTTCTCCAGTTTAATTTTGAAGCAGAGTGCCATGTGATTTAATCTGTGCCTGATGACTTTTAACCTGGGTCAATCCCCTATGACTTCAAATTGTGTGCCTTTTTAAATAAATAATGGGAATGAAATTGTGATTATTTAATTTGTAGGTAACATTTCATTGTCATTATTCATAATTTTATCACTGTTGTTTCTCCTTCCTGAATTATCTTACCCAACTGTTTCAACCCAGAAATATCCATGCAAATTGAATTATGCAGATCTAGTGAAGAATATTTTTTAGAACTTAAAATAGTTTGTTTCTGGTCTTAGAAATGCTGCTGGTAATGCAAGATCATTAAGACCAGTAGGACATGATCAGAGACTGATGGTTTGAGCCCAGTTCACTGATAATGAAAAGCAAGAAACTGGTGCAGCGTGTTATGTCATCATAGATATACAGGGAAATATTTCTGTGTATGTACATGTACAAGAGTTGCACTTGTAAACCATTGTGAGGTGAAATCTAAGTGCTATTTTTGTTATCTTGTGTACATCAGCACACAGTGTACGATTAGATAATGTGTAGCAAAATTGACTAACAGTATTGCAGTTGCTGGGCTGTAGCAGAGAGCAGTGTTACAAAGCAGCATCAAAGTTTCCCTGTAAAGGTAGGTGCCTCACTCACAGGTAGTTGGGAGAGTTATGAAAAGTCCTGTTTTCCACTGTGAGGTACAAACCATCTTTCTGAATTCTTGGAACTGTAACTACTATAAGCCTGGTGTTCTCTCAGGGTAAAAAGTGTAACAGTGGGGGAAAAAAAAAAATAATTATTTTCTGTGGCCCTGAAGTAACTTGTTTAAAGGCATGGCACTGCCAGAACATAGGAAAGCTGCTGCTCCTTCGGGGCTGGATTTTATCTAGTCTGCAGTTGCATAGGGTTCAGTATTGTGGTGGGAGAGGAATTTACTTTTCTAGGGAGAAAAACAAAACATCAGTCCTGAGGTGGCTTGTCAGAGGTGACTGATAATGTTCTTGTGCTAGCATGCATGTGTTTCCAAAAAAATTTATTCTCACTTAACATCAAGGTTTTTTCTAATTTACTTAAAAGTCATAATTTACTTAAAAGCCTGAATTTTTCTCAAATTGTCTTTTTTTCCATTAAGGTGGTATAATCCTGCTCTGCAGCTTTCCAATTACAGAAACGTATTTCACCTTCAAAGATAGATAATAAAAATTTCTAGATTGTCACTTGCGTAAATTTTATTAGGTACTTCAACACTGTCCAAAATGTTGTTTAAAAGTAGTGCTTAACTGCTGTCTCTGATTGGATTAGTTTCTGTCTGGAAAGCCCAGTGCATCTTGATATTCAAAAGAGTGTCCCTCAGCTTCTTCAGCGTCTGCATCTCAATGGCAGCAGTGTCCCTGTCCGACGCATTTTCACACCAGTGCTTCTCTTTGTACCAGCAGTCCGTGAGCACCCTGCCGATGCAAGGGCAGTTTCCACTTTGTTATTACCTCATACAAAAAGATCCAAAGTTGTGTTTAGTTTTACTCACTTTGAAGCTGAGTGACGAGTAAACAAAGGACATGCCTGTTCTGGAATTGTTGTTATTTAGAATTATTCAGGAACAACTACTGTGTTTAAATTAATAAACTCTTTTAATTCACAATAACTTTAAAGCATACACAGCTCAGTGATGTCACAAGGCATTTTCAGATCTCCTTTGCTAAACTTTCTGAGCTAATGCAATTGAAATATTCCTTTCTTGTTGATCAGAATAGGTGTTCTCTTGAGAAATAAGTCTGTGTTGTAGCACAGAGATATTAAACCTGGCTTTAATTCTTCAGAGCGCTGTAATCCAGCCTGAACCACTGCTGGTAAAGTGCTTGTGGTACCTAAACTTGCTTCAGTATCTGAGAGTTAGGCTTCAGTTAATAAATAGACTGCTGTCCATAGGCGTACTTACCTGATACCATTTGCTTTTATAATGTGCCTACAATTTCAAGTGACTTCTGTAAGAAGTCTGTTGCACAATGAAAACATATGCATTGTCCTCATCCAATCCATTGAGTGACTCTTGAATAAATTTTTTTGAAATGTTTCATAATACTTACATTCTAGATCTTGTAGAACGCATGTACATCAGAAATGCTTTTTAAGCTACCTGAACCATCATTTAATTTGTAATTGTCTAGGTGATTCCTTGACTTTTATGACACTGATTTGGCTAAAGCATTCTCTGTTAGCATAGTCTGTGCTCCAATAACATGAAAGTTTCTTATACAGAACAACCACAAACAAACGCATTTGACATTGTCAGAAATGAGAACATAGGTCTGCAGGTATCCCTTCATGCACCAATATTTTGTTGATTAAAATCATTGTGCTGGTTGTTGTTACTATTTTGCTTAGTAGACCTATTCCTGCTCTATGACCTCAATATACAGGCCACTTTGAAGGTTATGAAGGGGCATTTTGTGCCTTGTTAGATACACAGTGATCTGTAACTCTAAGTGCTTCCATGCTGCATCACGTGCTTCAGCAAAGAGTCACCAGTATGTATTTTCTCAGAATGCCAGCATATGAAAAGATTGCTGCTGTCAGGATGAGGATCCAGTAGCAAAGAGCTTAACAATATCACTGCTTTTTCTGTAAAGCAGTTACAGCTCGTTCAAATGTCTTTTTGAGTACTCATATTTGTTTCCCTAGAGAAGTTTAAAGGGCATATGAAAGCATTTGTTATTGAAGGGATGTCATGGGTGGTCAACCTTAGGTTAGCTCTGCTTTGCAAGAGCGGAACAGCCACATGTAGTTCATTTCAAACTGTTTTAAGATCAGTACTGCAGCCACTATGAAACACACAGATACAGTGTGTTGAAATTGTAGTTTAGTTTCCAGTTAGAAAGTGTAAATCCATTTTATATGTTGACATAGGCCTATCTATGACATAGACCTATGTCTTAGATGTTCTTTTGTTTGTATTTTCCCATGGACTGAAGTCTCAGTTGTGTTCTGGTTTTGTTTTGCCACGGAACTTTTCCCCCTGAGATTGTTAATCTCCTGTTTTGACAGAAAAAGATTCATTCTGAGTTGTTCCTGATGACTCAGTAATTTTTTTTCAGAAAACATCCTGTAGAAATTCAGCTTTATAGTTTGAATGAACATAATTTGGTTTGCATTGCAGTTGTGCACACTAAAAATATGATTCATATTAAATATTAATGTAACTTCCTATACCTTTGGATTTGGACCTTTTGAAGTTGTAAGACTTCTCTAGGTTTTCTGTCTTTTGAGGGCAACTCAGACAATTCTGAAGTTTATATTTGCCAACAAGGATAATGGGAAGTGTGTTTCAGCTGTTGGAGGAATGGATGCTGGCTATACTTATTTTTTTTATTTATTTGTGGAATTTTGTTAGTTACGTGAACTGTTTTCAGGATGTATTCTGTGTACAGATCTTCTAAACAATAATATTTTACGTCTAAATGGAATATATAAACCTAAAACTTTGTCCTGGAGACAAGATCTTTAATGTCACAAAGTAGTTCATAATACACATACTGCAGTATATTTGCATATCCTGTAGTGCTCTGTTGTGTCTGTGTAATTTAAATCTAATTTAGTAAGCAGTTTGATCTAGCTTTAGTTGATCTTGGAAAATATGCTCTCAGTATAAATGTGTCACACATGCTTTGCATGAATTTAAACTGTGTGACTGTCATCATTTGTCTAGAATGATTGTCCATCTGTTACCTTTTGAATAGAGTTCTTTTTTTGTGTGTGTGTAAAGAATGACAATGTTAACCTTTGATTTATTTTTGTAACTGGTTTTGATGAAAACGATACCTCGCTGCAAAGCCTAAGCTTGTTAAAATTATTTGTGGAAGGGCCCAGCTGACAGACGTCCAATGAGATTTTTCTTCAGTGCTATCAGTTACTTGCTGTTCTCTCCAACAAATGGCTTTTCATGCTCAATTTATGGGGAAAAAAAGCCAAAATCTAAAATACCTCTAAAGGGAACTCCTTCTAAGGATTCTGATGAAAACTCAACTGATTTATGAGCTTTTGGTGGACTGTAGAGGAAGGAGTGCAGTGATGTCTGAATTAGCACCTGAATGCCTAAACATCTGAACTAAACAGATAACTGGCATTTTACAGAATGTCAATAAATGGGAGTTTGGTTTCTAAGTTGGTTCAGAATCACTTGTGTTTCAAAGTGAAAGCTCAGCATCTTCACAGAACTATGTGCAGACACAGTTGCTTTTTAAAACCTTCGTTCTTCTTATCATATTTAGCCTCAACTTCCTAATAATTGTAATTGTCCACAGAAAACATTTAAAGATAAATGCATTATCAGGTTTTGAAATTTTCTTATTTTTGTAAATACTAAGACCTGGGGAGCAAAATAAGGGCTATATTGTGGATTAAGTGAAATATCTCAAGGCTGTGCTTTTCTGATAACTGAACCTGAAGTGACCTTTCTCAGACACAATTACAGAGCTGTATGTTTTTCCTTTAATTTCATCAGGGGTTTAATTAGTATACAAATAAAACTTCCCTTATCTTCCTTTCTACCTAATTGGCTTGTCTTCACTTATATATGAAGAATGTGAAAATGGGCTGTAATTAGGGTGACCGTGTTAACCTTTTTTTCTCAAATGTACTGTTGCCTAAAGGCCTCAAGGCCTAAAAACAGTGCTTTGGATTATTGCTTTGCAATCACTATGGCTCTCCCATAGGTTTTCTCATGAACAGAAGGGCTTTGGGTGCTGCAGGTTCCCACTGCTTAACGGGATCTTCATTCTTCTCCCCACTAAATGTTTATTGATTATCTCACTGCTCCACACTCAGCCTCCAACAACTTAATATCAGGTGACAGTCAGGAGAGTTCTCCAAGTAATTAGAGTGGAGCATTGAGGGAACAATTAGGAGCAGAGTTATTAAACTTGATTTATCCTATTCTCTCCTGAACACTTTCTTGGATATCAGAACATCACACTTCCACAATCTACCCTGGCTGAGAAATTAGTGGCTAACCTGCTGCTTATCATTGTTGCCTTGCTGCCTGGAGGCACACCCTCTTGGTTTCAGTCACTCAGCTGGAAATATTAGAGTCCATAAAGTTTATCAAGGGTTTTAATTAGATCAATCTGAAGAAGGAAAAAAAGAGAGGCTTAGCAGCCATTACTTTAGAATACTCTTTGAGCAATTTCCAAGGCTTGACTTTAACCCACAGTAGCAAGGAAGTTCAAGTGAATGCTGAAACTGCTTTTAGAGAGCTAAAATTGGTTTATATTTTGCTTAGATATTGCAATATTACTGAGAGCTAAAGTCTGAATCCTTTGGGGATTTCTGCAAATAATGGTGAAAGTTTTGAGTATAATAAAGCAGCTGTTCCTTGAGATATTTGATTTAATCATTTCTATATTGCTTCGTCACCAGCTAGTGTGGATTGCTGGCTATACCTCTCAGACAGTTAGGCTTCATGCTTTCGTTGCTGCTGCTGCCTCATTAATAAACCTGTGCTTGCAATTGGTAAGCAAGGTTAGTTAGCAGCTCCCTGAAGATTTTGACACCTAGTGGGTTTCTTCACTGTTCGTGGTCAGTGGTGAAAGCTTCATGGGGGAGCAGACAACTCTTCAGCCTCTGCAGAAGGATAGATAGCTAATAAAAAGGAAATAAATATGCATGATGTTCCTATTATCTGCCTTTCTTCACTCATTTAGACCGGTAGAATCTTGGAGCCAGACTCTGTTCCAGCAGTCTCTACATCAAAAGTTGCCTGCATCAAAACATTAGCAGAATTATCTATTCTGCATTGGCCAGAGCTCAGTCCTGTGACTGCACCTTAAAAACATATTTTTTAATCAGTCAGATGGGAAAGTGGGGTGACAGCAGAGACATTGTTCTCTATTCAGAAAATTTTGTCAAAAACAGGGAAACGGGTGGTGGGAAACATGACTCGATTTTCGGAGCTATTTCCTTAATGCTGACTTTGCTTCAAACGAACAGTAAACAGAATAAATGGAAGAAGATAACGTTCTTTGTTCTTAAATTTAAGAGGGCTCCTTATATCCTTGTTAATCCACCTCTGGTTTCTGGGAAATAACCTTTCTGAATATCTGACAGTTCACAAATTCAGCTGTTCAGACATGGCTGTGATAGCTGCCAGTGGCATTAGGGTAGAATTTCTGAAAGCAACACCTGGTTTTGGGTATCTTTATGCTAATAATGTAGTGGAAGAATGAGATCTCTGTGTTTTATCTTTTCCTGGATGAAAAATAGCATTCTTCATCAAAAATAATGAGGCAGAATAGAGTTATTCAACCTGCAGTAATTTGAACAAGACTAATATTAACGTTTCTGCGGTTTCCCGGTTTCTTAAATAAACTCCTGATTGTGGTGTGGTTTTTTTTTTTTTGTTGTTGTTGGTTTTTTTTTTTTTTTTTTTTTTTTGGTTGTTGTTATTGTTATAGCAGTGGTTAATCTCAGCCTGGATTTTGTAAACTGCTGAACAAAGAGTTCAGATTACTGACTCTGTACCTTCTGGTTGCTGGTTGCTTTTTTGTCTTGACAAGTGTTTGAAAAAAACGTGCCACTCATCAGATTTCAGTTTATTTTTCAGGATTATGCATTTTTATGCTGTACTTCATTATTTTATAGAAATTTTCTCTAGCATATTGTTTTCTGAAGTGCCTTTCTTGCTTGGCTAGGTCTGAAGCCTTTCTAGATTAGTTAAGTCTTCAGTACCCTCCAAATTTTTAGCAGCCTTTTGTATATACTGTTCTTAATACATATCCATGTCATAATACATATTCTCTGCATACCACAGTGCAGATGAAGTACTCCTGAGTACAAATTATGCAGAGCATTCATAGAACTTAAGCAGAAAACATATCCATAGATGTTGAAAACAAAGTGCAAGAGCTCAGTCTTAAAACTTGCAGCTTTCAATATCCTCCTATATTGGGTTAGAATCTGTCAGGGAATTTGCATTTTGTAAAAGGATGTTTATAGCCACCTATTATAATTTCTTTCTAAAAAGGCAATTAACAGCTGTAAGTAAAATGTAACATTTAGCAAACTATGAAATCACATTATTAATACTCCAGTCTATAAAAGTATTGATTTATCCCAGCAGAAAGGAGTAGCAATGAGCCAGGTTCTGTATTAATTAGTTCTGTGCGCTATTTGTCATCTATTGGATTAATCCGAATTGATTTAAAGCATGTTGTGTTAATGCTAAGCCAGAGAGAGACATTAAAAAAACACACATAGTATTTTGCATGTTGGAAAAACGATGTTAAAATAGTGAAAACACGGTAAAATAATTATTTATTTGTAGCAAGAATTGCAGCAGAACCATACTCAGTGCACTAACAGAGAATATTAGATTTTTTTTCAATCCTGAATAGTGCAGCATATTTGAAGAAACACTACTTTGTTTATCCCCTTATTTTGTGAATTCTTTAATGTTCATTTAAAATTACATTCTGAGACTATCTTGTACTTCGTAATGCTGTGCTCTTTGATTATTTCAACCGTGTTTAGATCTGGTACCTGTAGCATAGCGTAGGTTCCTGTCTCATCAACAAATCATTTTATAAACCATATTTGTACATTGGCAATATACTAAAAACTCTGGGATTCTGAGTTAGTAATGTTTTTGTTAGAGAAGTCATAAAACCCCAGTACGTAACAGTCCAAATCTACTTCACAGTCAGTCTGTTTTCCACTTTGTTTAATAGCCGATGGCATAAATTGAAGTTAATTATTTGGGCTGACAAGTAACTCTGCTTTCTTTCTGCTTGCAGAGGCTCTCCGAGGCAAAGATGGAGCTGAGAAGGAAAGATCAATCTCTGCGTCAGCTCAATAGACTCCTCACCCAGCTGGAGCAGGACAAGCGCGGGCTGAGAGAGAGCATCCGCGGTGCAGAGAGTGCCCTCTGCATGGCAGCCAAGTGAGCGCGGGGGCCTTGGGGAGATCACTTAAAACGGACAAAAGATCAATTCCTACTTTCATGCACAGGGTTTTAGCCCTGGCTAATGTAGTGCTAGAAAACAAAAGTACATCCGTCTCTCTTTGAAATTCAGTGATAGTCTTCTAAAAAGAAAACTGGTAGTTCAAGGTACGAGATGGTATGTTTTCTGTAGTTATGCCATAATAGTGCTCCAAATTCTGGGTCCTGAAATACCATGAGCATTTTTGTTTGCCTGCTATCGTACTGATTTGACAACATCTCTTGGCAGATCCCTAACACTGCTTATTTAAGAAATTATTGCTTTTTTTTCTGTATTTCCACATCCTCTTTTCACAAAGAGATACAATTTATATAATAAATACAGAAATGTCAGCTAGGTGATGGGTTTTAGCTGCCAAAGCAACTGAAACCAATTTTAGATCTAGTCTTATCTGCAGAACAGGATAGATCTTCCAGCTGATTTCAGAGAGTTTGGGATTTAGACATAAAACCAATGCCTTTTATACCATAAGCTGAAGGAAGTGGAAAGAAATGTTCAGGGACCAATCCAGAAAAATTGGTAGTCAAGAGGTGTTCCATTGACTTGAATGAGATTATTAGTAACTTCTCACAGTCATATAGTCAGATAAAAAGATAAATCTTTTCAGAACCTGTTAGCTACTACTCTTATTGTAATATGCACTTTGAATATTGTTGGTCCATGGCTAAGATTTTTAAAAAGTTTAATTTAAAATTTAAAGTTCTCATTATGCCTGGGATACATTTGAACTTTGGAGAAAATAGCTTGGAAGTTTTAAGGGGTTTATGTACAAGTGAAATAATATAATTAATATGGTTATCAGTGGAATGTTTAACAAGCTAATTAAAATGACAAATGTTATTTAGTAGGAGCGTATTAAAGCAAATGTGATCTGAAGAAGGATTTGTACTGGAAAGCTTACCCCTTTTTGCTCTGCCCCAACCTTTTTATACACTCTAGTAAAGATTCCCTGTGGCTCTTCTTATATTCAGAAAAGGTTATTTTAACTTGAAGTGGTTTTAAAATTTGTTCTATTTCTGTATATCACAGTTGAATATTGGCAAGGAAAACTCCATATCATTTATTGTTCTACCAGCTCTTCATAGTAAATGTCTTTTTCCTCCCTTTGAAACTTATGGGCAAACTAAGTGACGTAGATTTCACTTTTGTCCAGAAAATCTTATTTTAATACTTATTCCATAATCTGAGTGGTTCTAAGCAATGCATAGGTGTCTTTCCAGTTCTTTCCTATGCTTTTGTACAGATTTAAAGGCTACCAAGGTGGCTGGTTTATTCTGAGAATGGCTGTCTTGAATTTCCTGCAGTGGTGGCCAGCAGTTCTGCTCCACTTTCCTACAGAGTAGGAAGCAGTATTACTAAAAGTGTATGACAGCAGTGAAATTGACAGAAATTTAGTAGCCTTTTGGTCATTCTCTGCTAGATAGAAACTCTCCACCAATCCCTCACCCCAGCTGTTGTGTAAAAGGTGATGTAAAGCACGTTCCTCAGGCCTGAACTACATTTATGGATAATAGTCTTCGAAAGTATTTGTAAGATCCAATTCCAGTTTCCCCTTATACCTGTAGGGGTTGATGGATATATGAAATAAAGATTGAATTAAATGTCGATCCTGGCATGTAGGGGTGCAAGAGATTAATTGTAAAAACTTTCTTCCCAGGTGCTATAAACAAGTATTACCAGATTTCTCTTTTAAGTTGTTAAATTTAAGATAATTAATCAACCAGGGCTCTCTGTTCACAAAAATAAGAGCCTGGTGACCACCTATTAACCTGGGTCAAAAATTCCATCTAAAGATACCCACCTTTTTATGATGAACACCTGAGAATGTGCAAGGAGCAGACTAACTTCTGCGCTAGCAACTAACTTGTAAAATAATGGTGTTGAACTGGCTCTCTAGACCTGACTTCACCCAGATGAATAGCAGTGACTACATAAATGAGGCCTGCAGAGAAGGTGAACAGCATGTTCCTGTCAGTCTTGTCTAAAGAGAGGCAGGATCCTGAAAAGAGAAAAATCTATGTGACTTTACTAGGAGTACTCAAAGTACTGGTACTAGAAGTAATTAAATCCATGTAATTTCCTGCGGTGTTTTGTTGGTCACCCTGTCCTGTTCTCCTCAGTCATATGGTCTTATGCAATTTGTAACTTCATTTGTGTAAATGTGATAGATGAGACCAAGGTTTTTTATGTCAGCATAACTGATCAAAGCTGCCTTTCTTCCTAAAGCCAAAATCTATGAAAAGGCATGAGAGTAGTATTTTATTCTCCATACTTCTGTTTAATAAGGATACTTAACTGGACTTCTTTTGGAAAAGGACCAGTGGAATGTTCAGGTTTAGAGAACTCAGGAAGATTTATAGGCACATAATACATAGTTGTTAGGCCCATGTAATTGATGAAAAACATAGAATTTGTCAGTGTTTTCCAGGACAAGAATGTAATCTCTTCTTGCTAGAGCCTGGACTCAATTCAACATGCCCTTTTATCCTGGACTGCAAATTTCTTCTCCAAGAATATGAGAGTTGTT
This sequence comes from Merops nubicus, assembly GCF_000691845.1. NCBI lineage: Eukaryota > Metazoa > Chordata > Aves > Coraciiformes > Meropidae > Merops > Merops nubicus. Next base: position 10,309 of record NW_008631230.1, on the reverse strand, counting down.
CATTGATATGCCTATAAATACAGCTAGTTTAGTTGCTTATCCACAATAGAAGAATCTGTCATGGAAAAATATATGGAAACATGCCATATTGTTGACTGTGAACTATTTTTTAGGGTTTGCATTGGAGATAGGAAAAGGAGAGATACAAGCATAACCATTTGAGTCATTAACAAGTATTTTTAAAGACATCATGGTTATAAAGTAGCAGAAAATTAATTTCTACATAAGAGCTTCAGTTCTATTAACAACTATTTTTTTTCCTCTTGTAATAGAGATAAAGAATTGATTATTAGTCATATGAAATCTGTGGAAGCCACTCTTCATAAGGTAAGAATTTGATGTGTTGCCTCTGCATGTGTTATTTACAGAGACACTGAGGTTTTTACAACTGCTTATTCTCAAGGAAGAATGTGGGTAGAAGCTGTTGTAAAGGAACTTCATTTTCTTAGAGTTGAATGTTCCACCTTCAGCTTCTTTCATCTCCAAAAGTTATTAATATTTAGTGAAATAAATTTGTACAATTCTTTAGTCTATGGACTTCTTACTTTTAATACAAAACTTACTACAAAATTCACCTTTCTTCCCTCAGTCATTGAGCACTATTTCTTGTTACCAGATGATAGAGCACTGATCTTCCAAAGAATTTGCAATTGCTGCTGAGTTAACTCTTTCTACTGAGTAAGGCAGAGGTTGTCTTGTGAGGTCACACACATGGCGGCCATTAGACATTTGGCTTTGTGCATGCTACTTTAGTGTTTGATACTATCTTTTCCTTATTTTATTTATCATGTAAGTATTAACCTGTAATCAGAAGCTTAATGAGATTTTTTTAAACAACCTTTTTTCAATTGAGTAATAATCTTAAATTGTCTCTTTGACTTGTACTATTTTGCCCTGGCATAATATTCTTTGAAGGTCTAACAAAGCTTTATATTGTAATTATCTGGGAGAAAAGACTGGTTTTAACTGTAACTCTAGTGGCTGATAGTTTTATAACTGCTCTTAGTCTACAGGAACACAGAGCAAAAGAAGTGTTTTTATTACCTTGGAGTGTTCATTCCCTTATCACATCTTTGATTCCCAGCAACATGGGAATCTATTCCTTATTTTAGTTTCTGTGTCCACCAAAACTGTTGTTAATTTAATTTTCAGACACCTTTCTCAAATTTCTCTTTCTTTTAATGTTCACAAAAAGTGGTAGTACCTACACTGTGTGGTTTAGCTGCAAACTGTGCTGAGAGGTAATGTCTTTCTTTGTGTCCCCATCTTCTTCATACTGACTTCTTTTCATTCTTTAGAAAGAATTGATTGTAAATGACTTGTCGTTTGACATATCACTTCTTCTAGAAGAACAAAGGGAAATTACTGACCTTGGTTTGGCAAATATCTGAAATGTACGCCCTACATCACAATGGCAGCTAATAATCTGACATTAATGAACATGGCTTGTATGTAAACTATAAAGTTTACACTGTTGCTTTTAAAGGTTTTCTCACACAGTGAAAAATCAGCACATGATGAAGTACAAGATACACTAGTGAAGGAACCACAAGCCTGTCTTTTTCTGCATAGAAATTCTGAGAACTGCTTCTGTTTTCAAAAAAAGGTATCAAAAGAGAATGGATAAAGTTCAGAATCATACAGAGCTGCACAAATATTACCATTAGTTGCAGATACCTTTGTGGGAATTCAAAATTGAACATTATGGTATTTCTACATTGATGTATTCATGAGCAAATATCCACAAAATTCCACTGTATCACTTGCAGGATCTGTGTTATCAATGCATAATGCTTAATTTTTGCCTACAGCGCTCAAAGGGATTTTACAGACATCCTTATTAATCTTAGTTAGACTCAGTATAAGATGGTGTACACTGATACCCATTAAAGTAGCCTCATTCTTTTCTGAACTCTTATCACTAGAAGAATTTCTAAAGGCAGCAACGTAGGTACTAGATCATCTGCCTTTGGATATACTTGGTTGTGGCTTTCAGCAAACAAAGCAAAGAGCAGCAGGGCTGAGGGAGACACTTTCAGTGTATGCTTCTAATAGGGTGCTAGACCAGGGATCATTTATAACACTTGCTGCCCACCCCATGATTGGGTGGAAAATCTAGTATCATGCATTTGGCTTTGTCAACAAGTGCTTGGGCATGCCTGTGTCCCGAATGATCCTTTTTAAGACCATTTCAGAGCCAGCATTTTAAATCATCATGAATATTTATGAAGCGTAAATGTTGAAGTACTTGAGCATGTGCTCTGCTAAGAGAGAAAATATTTTTAGCAGCTGGTTCCATATCCTTCAGAACCTGCAAGGTATTCTTTAGAAGGTTATTTTTTGTTTTATCCTTGGTCTTGTCTCATGCTAGCTATCTTTATCTGACTCCTGGAGCTGGATTATTTGCACAAGAGTTCCTGATACTGTTAAAATAAAAGATCTTTCTTGGGTTTATACCATCTAAATACTGAAGATAAATATCAAAGTGCAATGTGAATGTTTTACCAAATTAAACAAACAAACAAACAAACAAACCCCCACCACCAATGGCAAACAAAGGACCTCAAGAAGATTTTGGTTTGGTTTAGTTTAGGTCATCTTTAATATGTGGGAGTTAAAGATAGTAGCTGAATTTAATTTTTTTGTTAAACCTAGGTTTGGAAAACAGATGCAATTATTTTTTTCTTTTCTTTTCCTAGGATCTATTAGATAGCCTTAAACCGAAAAACCTGGCAAAGTAGAGCAGGTTTAAATGTTGGCTACTTAGAGAACTTAAGTCCATGCCTTGACCAATTACCTTAAAAAAAAAAAGGAAAAGATAAAGAAAAAGATAAAGAAAAAGAAAAAGCCTAATGTAAGGTGCAAAATGGTAGCAGAAATAAATTAATTTTTACTGTAAGTGTTCTTAGAAGAAATTTCACGTTTGAATTTCAAACATAAAGAGTTTTCTTAAAAAGTCTTCAGATCAAAAGAAGAAGCATTTAAATAAATGTTTTTAATTTATGAAAAATAAATGATTTCTTGAAACACCTTCCTCTCAAAAATATGTTGAGAAGTTATTTTTATTATAAATATACCATTGTAATACTTGTTGATAAATTGTATTTCATTACTAATTTCTTCTGTACTTCTTGATATCGTGTTTACATAAACAGAGTAAGAGATGTTAAATCTATTCATTTTATACAACTATCTTTAACGTGTAGTTAATGACTTACTAGTTATGGTAATGCTATCAGTGGAATAAAAAACTTTACAATATCTCTGCTAAAATCTTAAGCCTTCCCTTTGTATTGCTTCTCAGTTTGAGTGCTTGTGGTGGGCTAGCCTTGGCTAGCAGCCAGACGCCCACCCAGCTGCTCTCTCACACCCCCTCAACAGGGCTGGGGGACAAAACAGGATGAGAAAGCCTGTGCACTGAGATATAGGTGGAGAGACTGTGTACTTGTTACTGTCACAGGTGAAAAACAGTTGACGTGGGGAAAATTAGTTTATTTCTTAAAATAGATTTGGATAGTGAGAAACAATGACAAAAAAATTAGCGTCCTCCTGCTTTTTAGGCTCAACTTGACTCCTGACTCCTGGACCCGTGCTCTGAGGCACAAGGGCTGTAAGGGGCAGGGGACTGCAGTTGGTCAGAACAACTCCTCCCTGCCACTCCTTCCTCCTCATGCTGTTTCCTGGCCCCAGCTTCAGTTCCTTCAGGAAACATCCATCTGCTCTGGTGTCAGTCCTCTGCTGGTTATAGTGTGGACACATGCTCCAGTGTGGTCCTCTCCTTCGTCTGGGCTGCAGGGAAATACCTGACCTGGTGCCTCAAGCGCTACACCCACGGCCCTGCTCCTCTGGCTTCAGGGTTCACACGGCTGTTTCTCACTCTTTTCCTTGTCTTTGCCTGTGTGGTGGGTTTTGCCTTTTCTTAAATCCATCTTCACAGAGGGGCCATCAGCTTGGCTGCTGGGTTCAGCTTTGCTCAGTGGTAGGCCAGTTGGAGTTGGCTGGAAGTCCTCACAGAGTGTACCCCTGCAGCACCTGCTGCCAGCACCTGGGCACCTGCACCTGGCGCAGTGCTGCAGCTGCCTCTTCCCAGCCTCCCAAAATCCCTCTTCTCTGCCTGCCTCTGCAGAACACCACCAGGGGAAGTCACCCCAGTGAGTCAGCCTGTACAGAGGGAGAAAATCATTCCTGTTTTCCCTTGCACTTTTAATTATTAAAGTTTTGACAACAGTTACAGGCTGGAAGACTTTTTAGCCTGTCTCAGCCTCAGGCTGCTTGGAATTTGGCCATTTTAGCAGGTTAGTGAAATACCATGTTTTCACAAGCTTAGACCATACCTACCTCCCTGTGAGGCTGATAAGTTCGAATAATGAGTCAGTAAACACTCCCCTCCACCCTCCTACCTCCCCCAATATTTTTCCCAGTTCCAGTTAGCAATTGACTCATTCTGACATTTTGGGACAGTTCAGGAATTAAAGTTCCTATCCAGTGTTTTCCTTTTGTTTTGGAACTCAGTCAGAAAAATTCTTCTTCATCCATTTCTGTAAAGCACTTCATTTCTGCTGATTGAAAGGTTTGTACACCAGCTGGCAGGACAGCTTCCATGCAGACCCATCAGCAGTTGTGCCTTAAAGTGCTTCTACCATTACATTTCATTTCCTCACTGCTGCTCCCCTTTCACCCCTATGGTCTCCTCCAAAATGCCCCTAAACTGGCTATGCATGAGATTTGGGTGCCACGGTTCTATCGTCTAGAAAAAATCTGAATGCTGTACGTTCCATCCTGCTTTATACCTTTAAAATACAATGACAAAAGTATCTTTCTTTATCCAATTTACTGATATTTTTAATACAGAACAAAGAGATGGTTGAAGAGGAGGCGAGGCCATTGAAGACTTGGGAATTAGTAACATTGTAGCATTAGATTACTATTTCTGATGTGGTCCACAGCAATAAAATGCATTTCTTTTTGATGGTTATTTTATGGCCTGTAAGAAATGAATTTACGATAGGTTTAAGTCCATATACAAGTAACTCCATCAGTAAAAACACTCAGTGTAAGTGGCACTAGTTTTTATTCTCAGCAAGAAGACCGCAGTTTGATCACGCCTTGAAAAACCAGAACGGTTACGAGGCTGAAGTTAGCTGCCACAGTCACAGTTCAATAGATGTGACCTGATACTTTTAGGTGTACTGATTAGCCGCTTTTCTCCAAGTTAACGGGGACCTATGGTCTATCATATTATTTAGTTATCTCAGTAATGATTTAAAAGCCCTTGTTCTAGAGGCCTCAACTTGAAATTTTTTCCCTAGCCTGACGTCAGTCCCAGTGCTGATTCTTTTCTGTGTTTAGACACATTAAAAGAGTGAAGCTTCTGTGTGTGTGTGTGTGTGCGTGCTCAGCATCTGTTAGTTGCTGTGGTCCTCGGTTGTTCTAAACCGTCTCTTTCACAAGCGTATTGAAATGCTGGGTATGTGTATGTGCAATAAAATCACGAAGAAAACCCAATTAAAATATTAACATTCTAAATGACTGCTGTACGACTTTATAGTAGGAGCAACATGTTATTTCTTTGTGATCAGAAAAAATGCAGTAAAAGAATTATTTTTTCTCCTCCATCTCAGTTTAGTACCTTTTCACTTCAGTGTTTTATGAATGACTTTTGTTTCCCCCCTAGTAATCTGACTTTCTTGATCCTTGTTCCTAAAGATCAGTTGTGCAGGACATACAGGTGTTAGCACAGCTGGCTTGCTGATGACAACTCTGTCCATATAGCTGTCTAGTGTGTCATCACTCATATTGTTCAGTGTCATTCTGACCTAGCCAAGCTAAAAATGGTACTCCAGCTCAAGAGGGATTTAAAAACCTTGACAAACTAAAGATAGGACATTGCCGAATGTCATATCCATGTGCTTAACTGTTTTCAGTTTAGACATATCTAAATAACTAATTTCAGGGTGAATTTGTCTTCTTTGTCTTTTGTTGGTCTTTGTTGTTGGTGGTGTTTGGGTTTTTTCTTATTTTTTTTTAAAGGCTAAATACTTCTATGTAGTTTGCCTTCAGTAAGGAAAAACCCTTGTTTGGAGAATTGTGGACTTACCAGTTACATTAACTGTTATTTTCTCCACACATAAGTTAATTTTCAGCCGAAGGTCACTGACATCCATTCATACGGAATGTATTATAGTGCCCATCCTGCAACTACAGCAAAGCTTAAATGCAGTGGCCAGTGTTTGCAAAAAACAACTCCAGATCAAATTAACATCTTATTCAACAGAGCAGGTAGTGTGTGTGCCTAGTTATATGAGAAAGCTTGAATTAAACTTATAGGTGTAGAGGTATTCTACTCTGAAAATGAGTTCAGAGTAAAGTCCAGACTGGTCTTTAAGGAAAAACAAACAAACAAACAAACTGCAAAAAGCCAGGCATAGCCAAAACATCAGTTTTGTGAGATACATGTCTCTGTACAGATACTGTTGTGGAGTAATTTATGTTCTTTTGAAAATCACCTATGACATAGCTTGTAGTGTAGTTAAATACAGATTTGCATGGCAGTAACAAAAAGATAGTCATTAAATCTTTATGCTAATACAGAAATTTTTATTAGATGTTCAATTAAGTGAAATATTTGGTATACATAATTATTCATGGATGGCTATGTACAACACATGTGCAAATGCTATTTAAAACCTCCACCGTCAGTGGAAGACAGACCCTTAGATTTGAGGATGTATTTCTTCTTTTCATGAAGGAGTACAATACAGTAACCTGCTGGCCTTTAAGTATTCAAATCTAACCGTTATGGCCATGTAACAAGTATACATTCAACTCTACCGTGCAGCTCTTCTTCCATTTCACTCCTATGAGGCACTATTTTGTCTAAGCAAGGTATGTTGTGTTCTGGTTTCGCCTTCCTGAAAACCAAACCAAACAACAACAAAAAATAAGTGTAAATGAAGAGGTTTTTGCAATTCAGTTGGCTTATTTCCCAATATGTTCACCTGCTTTGCTCTCTAATTGTTCCTATAGTTTCCCAGTTTTCAGATGTTTTATTTAAAGTGCCTTCAGTTTAAGCAGTGAAACCTTGTCACAGGCAGTCTCTCTCTACTTCTGGAATGATCCTTGATTAATGTGACATACAGATGGAAAATATTTTGTCTGGGATGATATAGGCCCTCATTCAATAAGTTGAATATACACTTTCTGAGTAATTTCCTTATTTCCAGGGCAGACTCAGACTCTGGTAGTTTATGAGCAACTGATCATCTCTTGGATCCAACAGGGTGCTATGATATATATACTTCTTTGGATATCACAGGTTCCAGATCCTTCAGCAAGTATTTTGGGGGCTATATTCCCTTAAAGGGATAACATTTCAGGTGTGATCACCGTTTTCAAGAGAGCATATACTCAGGATAGACAGTATGTGGTACAAGCCTTAGAAAGATCACCTGTATTGTCAGAGTCCTTATGGAGCTATTTACATGTGTCGTACAGTGTCACTGGGCATATCGGCTCAAACTGTGCAGAGGCCAAGCTCACAAAGAACTGGGCACAGAAGTGGACTGTAGACAAAATTAGTTAACTCTGACCTGGAGAGAATTTTTAATATAATTTTTGGACATGCAGAATTAGCCCATCAAATTCTACACCTTGGTTCAGTCAATAACGTGACTTCAGTTTATTATTCAGTTTCAGCTTTGATCTGAATTCATCAGTACTTTATTGATTTTAAATTCAGTAGCTATAGTGTTTTCTTCTGTGTTGCTCTCTTAATTAATTAAAAAGTTAAGCACTGTCATAAGTCAGTGTGCTCCTTTGTTTTAAAATGTTTCAAGTATTGTAGTAATGTTATGTAGATCCGTTTGTGATTTTGCCTGTTTTCAGACAATATTTAAGGCTAATCTGCAAAACCTAAAGATCATACCTAGCAGCCCACTGTTGTGGCTTTTATTATGCTTGATAAGAAATCATTCGTGCAGCTTTTCATGGCCTTGGCCAAAACGATGCTTGCCGAAGTCAGAAATTGCCAAAGTCTTCACTAGCAGTAGCTATAGATGCATATATATATTTCTTTTCTATATATCAATTTTTGAGTATAGAGAAGTGGGACTGGTTTTAGACCTTTTTAATGATCACAGTAAGCCTGATTAGCTGATTAGGATTTTTAGACTGTAGCACTAGGTCTCTATACTAAGGAGACCTGCCACATAAAATAGTCTTGCTTCAGATTTCATGTGGGGGAAAAAAAAAAAGGTGTCATAAAATAATAAAAGAACCCCACCTCTGCCACTTGCATTGTAAAGCTTAACTGCACAGCATAGTTTTCCTCCCTGTCAAGATGCCACCAATTTTCTTTTTTTAAATTAAATTACCACCAGTTTTAGCTTTGCCTGGTAGTTCTGTAATGTGTATATGTGAGTACGGTGCTTACTTCCTTAGAGAATGAGGAAATAAATCATGATCTCCCAACTCCTGTCACTCCTTTTCTGGACCTCAAAGAGCAAATAGCCAGAAAGTGATGAAATGGGTTCTTAACAAACATTTCATATAGGTACGTCCTATCCAGTGTGATTCTGTGCAGGCATGGCCATTATAGCTTTCCATTCCTTGAATAGGTAGTCAGCTTGAAGACCATTTTCATTTTTAGTGAGTCACTGTTATGGTATTTGTACAGCATATACCTCATCTTTTGTTCTCATAATTTTTCCTGAACATTTGTGATTGTTTTTCAAAGGAAAACTCTAGTTTCATTTTCTGTATCTCAGTATGCATGTTTATAATGAGATTAACGCTTCACACTCTAGGTATTTACAAACACAAAAAGCTGCTCTTTTTCAATTGCGAATCTTCATACGGTATATCATACTCTTTAAGGAGCTAATACATACTTTTCTGGTGTAGTGTTATTAATGGCATATGTTTGCCACAATTCAGCCATTTAAAAAAATGGCTGTTGTATTTTATTGTTCAGTGAGTGTCAGGCCCCAATACAGAAATGGAGAGTTTGAAACTAATAGGGTTAAAAGGACTTCCAGTGTTGGTGTTGTGTGTGTGTGTAATACCTACATTGCTTATACATTGTTTTTTTCCCCCTAGTATTAGCAATCTGCTTTTGTACTTTGACATAGGGATTTCCCTTGTGAATTTTGTCACAGAAAAAAGAGAATCATCAATATCGCAGTTAAACTTGACTTTCAAAGCTAATAGTATCTCATTTGGGGGCTGAAATTTAATAAATTTTCTTTGATTCTGGGTGAGTTTTTAAACATCAAACAATGAATTGGCCAGGGTGCAGTAAAATATTTAGATCTATTGACTACGGTTCAGAAGGGTAGAAGGCAAAACACTGGTGGTTTGATGTTGATAAATTCTTAGTACCTTAATCCACATTAATGTTTTCTTTTATCTGTGTGCATACTGGCAGCAAAGACACTGAAAAGTTGGGGTATATAAGCTATAAAAATGTAAATCAAGTCTATGTATATGTGTGTGTGTGTATATACGTGAATTTAAAGTAACGCATTTTGTTATATTCAGCAAGCTTAACATCTGACCGGAATTACACATGCTGACAGAACACTCTAGAGAGTATGTTTGTTCCACAGGACTGTATATCCTGAACCTAGTGCACTATGTGAGCAAAAATGTGTAGAGGACCTTTCCTGTTATAAAAATTGCATCATAGTGCATATGTTTGGCATCCACAGGTATTGACAGGAATTCTTTAGGTCAACTTGGGAAATGTAGGGCTCCCTATTCCCACAGAACAGAGCTACAAATAAAATAAAATCTTTTCTTCTCTGTATCAGTCGATTTACACATGCATACTTCTTTCAATCAGAGCAGATTTCAAAGGCTGTGCAATTATTCGGGATGTATTCACTCATAATAAGCATTTTACAAAAATCTAATTTGTACATCTCACAAAGAGTAATCTGGGATTTAAAACGAATGGACATATGTTTAAATCCGCTTGGTGAGTTCTTTTGCACAAGGGAGGCTCTAAAAACCTGAAATGTATTTTAAATGCCATTTAGTAAATTATTTATCTATTGATTTGTATGTATTTAGTATACATTTCGTATATGTTTTAGCATCAGGCTGTGTATTGTTAAAGACAATAAATTATTTTTGCAGTACTGTTGAGTATCAGTAGCTACAGCCTGTGCCAAATGAACACGTTTCATCTGTTCATTCGCACTAATGTGTATCTGTAGGCGAGTCTGCCATCGGCGTTAGGATCCAGTCTGACTGGCAGGGTCTCCTGCAGCCGGACATGGCAGTTTTCTGTCAGACGCAGTGAGAAGCG